>NW_025533623.1:0-297500 GCF_020615455.1 Coregonus clupeaformis
TCAGATGACCTAGCCTCCACAACCCCCCGACCCTCAATCCAATTGAGATGGTGTTTAGAGGGCCGTGGCTCCTAAACATCTAGGGCGGATGGACATGAGACCACGTTTCATAATTTCATGCTAAGTTATAAAGTGTGACATGGAATAGTGAGAACAAATAAGACACAACTACCACGAACTACCGTCAAACACAAAGTGTTTGTTTCACGAAACACGGTAAGGGTTTTTTGGGAAAAAGGGCTGAGCAGGACCCAAGAAATGAAACAATAGTATAAAAAGCCCCTAAACCGATCTAGCCTGCCCCAAAGAACCGCTGGGCTACTGCTACCATACAAAAATACAGTGGGTGGTCTCAGGTCTAACTGGTGTTTATAGACAGATTTCGTCCTTCGGGTAATGTACGCCCAAGGGCATCTAGCCCAAACCCCCCTTTCCCCAAAAAAACACACAAAGCTACTAAACAGGGTAATCATCCAGCTAGGCGAGTACACAACACACAGGACACCACCGTGTCCATACTCACATATGGCAATAAGTCTCTCTCTCTCTCCAACAAACACAAGTCTAGTTTTTATAAAATGGGATGTGTGATTGAACAAAGCAAATAACAGGTGGTTACGCAATTAACAGGAATGTTCACTGGTTGGTCCAATCCAGCAGACACCTCAACGACCCCCAATCAGGAACATACAGACACCCTGTGGTTGGGGCAGAAAGAGTAGGAACACACAAAAACACAGATACCTGTATCCGTAACCTCCCCACCCCTTAAAAAGAGCAAACCAAAATGGTTTTGCGACACCACCATATTATCACAACACCCAAATTCACAAATCATCCTACTCGGGATAACAAAAAAAAACCTAGATCATTACTACACGAGACAAAGCATCTGCAACACATTATCTAACCCCTTTTTTTGTGGCGGATCTCCAAATTATAATTTTGCACGACAAGTGCCCAACGCATAAGGCGTTGGTTCTGGTTGTACATCCGGTGGAGAAAAACTGGGGGTTATGGTCAGTATACACTACCACTGGTAATGCACTGGAACCAACATAAACTTCAAAGTACTGCAGAGCTAACAACAAAGCTAGAGCTTCTTGTTCAATGGTGGAATAGTTTGTCTGACATTTGTTAAAATTTCCGTGAAAAATAACAGACAGGATGGTCCACTCCACTCTGGTCTTGCTGCAGTAGAACAGCACCAGCACCTCTGGCACTTGCATCTACCTCCAGTTTAAACGGCCGCTCAAAATCTGGCGCAGCAAGAACAGGAGTACTACACAAGAGTGCTTTAGCAGTGTTGAAAGCAGTGCAACAATCTTCAGACCCACAAATTTTCTCGCTCGGACTGAGCAAATCCGTTAATGGAGCAACTACCGCATGAGAAATTTTTACAGAAACTACGGTAGTAGCCAACCATCCCTAAAAAACGGCGTAGCTCTCTTCTGGTGGTAGGTGCGGGAAATGCGTTTATAGCTGAGACCTTGGCATCTACAGGGCGCACCTGACCATGGCCGACCTGTTTACCAAGATAAGTGAACAGTAGCCTTCCCAAACTCGCACTTTGCTAAGTTCAGGGTTAGAGAAGCGGTTGCTAGACGTTCACACACTACCCTTAGAGTGTTAACATGATCAGACCACTCAGTTGAATAAATGACCAGATCATCAAGGTAAGCACTACAATTAGGAACTCCAGCCAATACTGTGTTAACCAGGCGTTGGAAAGTGGCTAAGGTTCGTTGCATCCCAAATAGCCATGACAGCATATTGTAGGAAGTGATCTGGGGTCACAAATGCAGAGATGTCGGAGGCACGTGGGGTTAACGGCACCTGCCAGTAACCTTTTAGAAGATCTAATTTGGTTACATAGGTAGCAGCACCAACAGTATCAATACAGTCATCCAGTCTGGGTAACGGGAAGCAGTCGGGCACTGTGACAGCATTGACTTTCCGATAGTCCGTACATAATCTGGATGTCCCATCAGGTTTAGGAACCAGAATGCACCGGAGAACTCCAAGGACTTGAACTTGGCATAGCCAGGTTATTCTCCAGCAAATAACCGACCTCACCCCCTCATTATCTTTCTCTTAGCGACGTTGACACGATAAGGATGTTGCTTGATAGGTGCAGCGTTTCCAACATTAATGTCATGTTCCTTAACACATTTGTACATGTAGGAACATCATTAAAAGACATGAGCTGCAATAGTCTCACAATATCATCTGACTGTCTGTCCGTTAAATGAATCAGGCTTGACGGGAGAGACAGCAGCATCTCTGAATTGGGCAATCTAGCACACTGCTGCTCAGTATTGCGCAACTCCAAACCATCTCCGTCCACATCATTACATGACCTCCCACTACAGCCGTAGCAGCAACAGAGACAGCCGCTCGGCCAGTTTCTCTGGACTGTCTACCTGAGTAACGGGTCTGCTGTGGTATGTCTTCAACATGTTAACGGCACACCGAGATTGGCGTTTTCTATCAGGAGTCTGTATCACATAGTCAGTTTCAGTTAGTTTCTTTTCAATGACATAAGGACCAGCGAAGCGTGCTGACAATGACGCTCCTGGCACAGGCAACAACACAAGAACTTCGGTCACTGGCTGCATGAACGAGAAACAGCCTGTGTCATAGTGTCGTTTCATCCGTTTCTGTGAGGAAGACAGCGCTTCCTTTGCTAGAGCACAGGCAGCATGTAGGCGGTCACGAAAGCGACCTAACGTAGTCCAACACATTTTCTTTCACACACAACTCTTGTGACAAAAACTGATCCTTAAGGACTTTCATCGGTCCTCTCACGGTGTGTCAAACACCAGTTCAGCTGGGCTGAACCCTAGGGATTCCTGTACTGTCTCACGGACAGCAAACAACACTAGAGGAACTCCCTCATCCCAATCTTTCTCAGATTCCAAACAATATTTACGGAGCATAGACTTCAGGGTCTGAGTGCCAGCGTTCGCGCACCCTGAGACTCTGGGTGATATGCGCTTGACACACGGTGTGTAACTGACAAGGATTTTAGCACTTGTTTGAAAAGTTTAGAAAGGAAATTCGTACCTGATCAGTTTGTATCACCTTAGGTAATCCAAAAGTTGAGAAGAATTTGATCAACGCTTACTCACCACCGGAGCAGTAATCCTTCGCAGAGGAATGGCCTCTGGGTACCTGGTATTACACACATAATTGTCAACATAAACTGGTTACCAGATTTTGTTTTTGGTAATGGTCCAACACAATCAACCATCACATGTTCGAATGGTTCACCTATGGCCGGTATGGGACAAAGAGGCGCCGGGAAGTAACCTGGTTCGGTTTCCCAACTACTTGACAGGTGTGGAAGTCCGACCAGAACTGAGCCACATCTTGTTTTAAACCAGGCCAAAAGAAATGTCGCAAAACACGATCATAAGTCTTGGTGACTCCCAGATGTCCGGACCACTGTGATCATGAGCGAGGGATAAAACATTTTTGTCGAAAGGCTGTAGGAATCACTATTTGGTAACAGCATTCCAATCTCCGCCAGCGTCAACATGGGATGTCCATTTACGATGAGGAGTTACCATCAATGGTATGCCATGTTTTTCTTCTTTAGCTTCGTCTTTTGAGACAACACTAGAAAACATTTGGCCGAGGCTAATGTCAACCTGTTGGTTAGCGATCAGCTGCTCACGAGTAACTGGTAACTGTATTGCTTCAGCAACAAGTTCCACATCCTTCTTCCTTTCTCTGGGCTGTTGGTCAGACTGCACCAGCTTACCAGAGGTAGCACCCGAACTATCCTCTGGTCACACTCTCTGAATAGAATCGTGTCTGACAAATCTACCACTTCACCCACTTGTCGCGCTTGAGCACGTGTGACACAAGCGGGGAACACATCTGGATAACCCTGTGCCAGCTCCTCGGAGAGAGACTGGTCACTTTTATCAATACACTCCAATATGGGTTTACCTTTCCTCCGGCAATATCGTTGCCCATTATAAATGTCACACTTTTACTGGCAACATAGGGACGTACGCCCACTCTGAACAATCCACTGACTAACTCAGAGTGTACGTTCACAAAGTGCAATGGCACTGGGGACGAAACCCATTTCAATTCCTTGTACTAACACACTGGAACCACAATATGTATTACTGGACAAGGGCAACACATCAGCTAGTATGAACGACTGCATGCCGCACCAGTATCTCTGAGGATTCTAACTGGCCGCTGAGACGCTTCATCATCTGATATAGAAACAAACCCCTCAAAAATGAACGGTTCATAACTGTGATCTGGGACAGGGACTTTCAAACCACATTCACTATGAGGCTTCTGTCTTGATTCCGGCCCTACAACCGTACGAATCAGCCCAACACCCGTTGGCGGCCTGGCGTGCTGAGGCATCCCCGGTTTGCGTTTTAGCAGAAAAGCAATCATTAACTATATGTCCCACCTTATGACAATAGAAACAGTGACGCACATCTTTTGGGCGGTGGATGTACTGCTGGTCGACTAGGATTAAAAGTTAGCAACTCCGGCCCGGCTCTCCGTCACGAGCCGAAAACACGCTCTTATCGTCAACACAAACTTCGTCTGCCAATACAGACGCTTCCGACAGTGAGGATACTTTCTGTTCGTTCAGATAAACTACAATGCGTTCCGGTAAACAATTTTTAAACTCCTCTAACAAGATTAACTCCGTAGAGAGTTAAAATCAGTTACCTTACTTGCACTGTGCCATTTGTCAAACAGATTTCCTTTGTCTCTAGCAAACTCCACATAAGTCTGAGTAGGAGACTTTTTATGGAGACCCTAAATCTCTGTCGATATGCCTCAGGAACAAGCTCATAGGGCACGAAGAACAGTAGCTTTGACCACTTCATAATTCAAACTGTCTTCAAGAGGTAGCTGCCAGAACCTCTTGGGCTTTACCTGTTAGCTTACACTGAAGTAATAGGCACCATACCTCGTCGGGCCATTTCAATGCTACCGCTATACGCTCAAACACACTGAAATAGGAATCAACCTCTGACTCCCTAAACACAGGTACCAAGGTGATCTGTCTACTAATATCAAATGTAGCAGACGACACCGCTGGTGAGGGCTGGCTCACTAGCAGGCATAGTATGAGCAGAGACTAACCTCGCTGTTTCTGCCTCTAGTTCCATTTTCACGCATCTCCAGTTCCATCTTACGCGTCTCCAGTTCTTGATCAGCCTACGCGTCTCAGTTCCATCTTACGCGTCTCCTGTTCTGCCTCTAGCTTACGCGTCTCCTGTTCTGCCTCTAGCTTGCGTCTCTGTTCTGCCTCAGCTTACGCGTCTCTGTTCTATCTTCACGCGTCTCCTGTTCTGCCTCTAGTTCCATTTTACGCATCTCCAGCTTGTCTTGCCTGATGTGTGCCCGCCTTCCGCCTCCATTTGGAGCCGCGTCGAGCGGACATCGATCCTGGCATCACTGTCAGTCAGTGGGGAGAGTGGGTCATAACGGGGCAATGTGGCCGGAGCCTTAGCCTCGTCCTCAGACACTGATGGGCTTACAGGAACAGCAACCACATCCCCTACAGGAGCAGCAGACTCAGGCGGCGGTAACTCAAAGCACTCGCTCGTTTAACAATATCGCTAACACTACTTCCCCTAACTTCTGCTTTCACTATTACCCCTCGGTATGGGTACAGAAAAGTGGTCAGCCAAAGCCTGTAGATCCACTCTACAACAATTCTCAAAACCTCCCACGTAGGGTTTTCCAAAAATGCCTCCAACTCAAAAGTAGCCATCCTACTAGCAACACGAGCCAGTCGACTACTGAACACACAAAAAAACAGGTAGTTACAGCTGCTAAGCTCAACACTGAACCAGACACTAACTAATTTACATGAGTAGCATGGGATAGATAGGATCCCCGGACGAACCCCACTTTATGTTACGAACCCCGTGGCTCTAAACATCTAGGGTGGATGGACATGAGACCCGTAACATAAATTCATGTAAATTATAAGTGTGACATGGAATAGTGAGAACAAATAAGACACAACTACCATGAACTACCGTCAAACACAAAGTGTTTATTTATGAACACACGGTAAGGGTTTGGGAAAAGGGCTGAGCAGGACCCAAGAAATGAAACAATAGTGTAAAACCCCCTAAACTGATCTAGCCTGCCTAAAGAACCGCTAGGCTACTGCTACCATACAAAAATACAGTGGGTGGTCCGCTCAGGTCTAACTGGTGTTTATAGACAGATTTCGTCCTACGGGTAATGTACGCCCAAGGGCATCTAGCTTAAACCCCCTTTCCCAAAAAAACACACAAAGCTACTAAACAGGGTAATCATCAACTAGCGAGTACACAACACACAGGACACCACCGTGTCCATACTCACATATGGCAAAAAAGTCTCTCTCTCTCCAACAAACACAAGTCTAGTTTTTATAAAATGGGATGTGTGATTGAACAAACGAATAACAGGTGGTGCAATTAACAGGAATGTTCACTGATTGGTCCAATCAGCAGACACCTCAACGACCACCAATCAGGAACATACAGGACACCTGTGATTAGGGCAGAAAGAGTAGGAACACACAAAAACACAGGATACCTGTATCCGTAACAGATGGTTTGGGATGAGTCGGACGGCAGAGTGAAGGAAAAGCAGCCAACTAGTGCTCAGCATATGTGGGAACTCCTTCAAGACTGTTGGAAAAGCATTCCAGGTGAAGCTGGTTGACAGAATGCTAAGAGTGTGCAAAGCCGTCATCTTAATGACATTTTAGTCATTCGGTAGATGCTCTTATCCAGAGCGACTAGGGTTAAGTGCCTTGCTCAAGGGCACAGACAGATTTTTCATCTAGTCGGCTAAGTGATTCAAACCAGCCATGTTTCAGTTACTGGCCCATTTTACATTTTAGTCATTTAGCAGACGCTCTTATCCAGAGCCACTTAGTTAGTAAGTGCATACATTTTTCATACTGGCCCCCGTGGGAAACGAACCCACAACCCTGGCGTTGCAAGCGCCATGCTCTACCAACTGAGCTACAGCACTCATAACCACTAGGCTACCTGCCACCCAGATTTCCCAAATGTGATTCACTTGGAGCTGATTTCTTGGTGTTTTTACAGTTTTATGTCCAACAATGAAAATTCGACAGAACATTCTGGGGGCCACTTTGGCCCGCGGGCAGCCAGTTGGGGTTGGGGAACCCTGCTCTAGGCTCTTCTCATGTGATACCATTTTAATCTGTTTGCTATGTCTCACTGAGTAAGAAAGGATTTCAAACAAGTGTATTGCTTTGCCATATATCGTTTACAAAGGGTTGACCAAATAGAGTAATATTTCATATAAATTAAGAAATTATGTGCTTTGACAGTCACTTCTTGCGCCAGTCTCATCCCCTTACTGCTTTTTACGACGTCATTCCCTATTTACCCACTTCGCAACCCACACCACTCCCGCATATCAGTTTGTAGACGAGAGTTAAGGTTACCTGCTTCAACAGTGCTTGAACGGCAACCTTATACTCGTTTGAAGCAATTTCATTTTTATTCAATTCTGTCATCCCTTTTAAGAACCAAATTAGATCAAGCTATCCATAACATTTCGGAACATCGTTGAAACGAACAATTCGAATCACTCACACCACCTCTTCGGACCAGAAAAACCACAAGGTAAGACAAATAACATATCTAGCTAGTTAGCTAAGAATAAATACGTTTCTAAACTTAGCTGGTTGGCATAATAGTTGGATGGATGATGTAACTTAACGTAGCTAGCTAGCCACTACCGCCCAAGGCCGTAGTGAGGGTGGCTAACTAAATTAACTACGTTAGGTAACAAGCTACGCTAGCTACTGTAGCCAGCTAGCTAACGTTAAGCTTGCGACGATGTCAAATGCGTTGTAACGTTTGTAACGTTAGTGTAACAAGGGTGGGCTAAATTTAGATTATTTTACAATGTTAAAATAACTAACAATCGTCAATGTTATGATGGCGGTGTTTTTCGATATTATGGTTGTTTACTTCATATGACCTTGTTTTGCCAAATAATGGCGTCTGGCGCCCAGTATTGCCAACTATTTTTCTGTGATCGGCTCCTTGATTTGGGGGCGGCAGGTAGTTTAGTGGTTAAGAGCGTTGTGCCAGTAACCAAAAGGTCGCTGGTTGTAATCCGACTAGGTGAAAAATCTGTCGATGTGCCCTTGAGCAAGGCACTTAACCCTAATTGCTCATGTAAGTCGCTCTGGATAAGAGCATCTGCTAAATAACTAAAATGTAATAACGGCACCAATTTGACTTGCTGCAGTCCCAGACGTAGCGTTTTCTCCCCCTCTCCTGCGCACATCGCGTCCTTTGTTCTTCTGTGCCTGTGTGCGCGCCGTTACTGTGACTTCTGTTGCACAGACAGCTTCTCGTTTTCGGCAGAAGTGGGGAAAAGTCGCTAAATGCTATCAAAACTAGAAACCCTCGGTGTCAACTCCCAAAAGTCAGTTTGAAAACGAACTAACATAAATTCCCTCGTAACAACCTAAACATTGTGAAACTTATATTCGATCAAATAAGCTTCACCTATCAAAATAGCAATTCAGTTCAATCTTGACCAAATTCGACTCATTGTCTTCCCCCACCCCATTAAAAATAACCCCCTCTTCACTTGGTCTTAAAGAGAAACTGCCCCTAAACCAACTTCTAATTTTTAAAACATCCTAGGTGGCATCGATATAATGTCAAACATGTATTCTACTGTCAAAATTGACTGCAGTATAAATAGGATCATTTTGGTCAGTCAAGTCAAACAGAGTTTTGTGAGACTTGTGGTCATGACTGCATCACAATGTAAATTTAAGGTTGGGTTTGTTACAATTCTGCCCACAGCTTGTGGCAGAATTGGCATGTGACCCAATCGTAATGCCCGTTGTAAATGTGGGTTTAGTTTGGATATCCCTACAGGGCTAGTTGGGGACCATCAGTAAATTACAGTGTACTGTATATGGGACTATGTTAATTCCAATATTTCCACATTTCAATGACTTAACCTCAAATGAACTAAATTGTAGAAATGTATATACACATATTGAAAGCATTTAATGAGAACTAAAAGGTGTGCAAAATGAAAATATTGTCCCCATTTACACCAATGTATTGACGGTCCCGAAGTAGCCCCAGAGAGAGGTTTATCCGAAGTCCAACCAAATTCGCTATGGTCGCACACCAGCTGGCTGAAGCTAATTGGCGAAATAATAATTTGGCTAACTCTTCCCACCAATATCAAAACACGCCGGAACCAATTCTCGTTTGAATTCAGTCATAGCCGCTAGCATTGCTTAATGAACCAAATCTAAAACAAGGCCAAATCAGGAAGTGCCGTCAACCTTAAAGCAGAAAGTCTGCTTAATCTGCGTGTACATATTTTGGGCGGTGTCGACCCTCTCGCTTCGCCTCTTCCTCTCTGGGTGCGATGTGCATAGATAAGGTCAGAGTAGCAAGCTAAATAGAGAAATATATTTTAGTTGTTTTACTATTTAGTGGCAGCAAGATTTACAATGACAACCACCTGCCCAACGTGTTGAAATACGCCACTGTCACAGTAGTATTTTGGGTCATGTTTTGATGTGTTAGTTGGACACTGACACTGCATGTGTGGAGATGTGCATGCTTCATAAAGTCAAAATACCTGCGAGACTCATGCTCAACTAGCCAACTAAAGGGTTACAGTGATGCCTCTCTCATAACTAAACAAACCATTTATCTATTTAATGGAATATGACCGGAGAGCGCCAACCTTCTGTAACGTTAGACTATTAATTATTGAAGAGTCGGACAATCTTCTTCATTTTGGCATCAGGGCTCTCTCTCCATGCTGTTTTTAAAGGTGCCTGGATTCATTGAACCATTGAACCAAAAAGTGTGCCCTCCTCTCCTTTTTTGACAGTTGATGTATTTCCTTTTCAGAAACATGACTTCTCAGGTGAGACAGAACTTCCATCCGGACTGTGAGGCTGCCATCAACCGGCAGATCAACCTGGAGCTGTACGCTTCATATGTCTACCTGTCCATGGTAAGAGCAAGAAAGACTGGTAGGGGAATGGAGAGAAAGTAGGGAAGAAGGGTAGTCAAGGACACCAGTATGACCAATTGAATAACTGATGTTTAGATTACAGGAACATGGAGTCATGTGGTGTAAAAGGTTTACACCTCATGACGGTGCAGATCCAGTATGACCAATTGAATGACTGATGTTTAGATTACAGGAACACTGAGTCATGCAGTGTAAGAAAGGTTTACTCCCCATGACGGTGCAGATGGGTGTGTTTTCAACACTCTGGCCTCTTGCATCCCATTTAATAATATGGCTGGGCAGTATGGCCTAAATCATCTCTATTTGTTTTCAACCTTGTGGGTGATTCACTATTTTATTTATATATGTATACATACACACACTCTGAATAAGCTTTGTTGTACAATTTAAAGGTAAAAATCACTGCATTTCAAACAGTCAGCAATAATCTAATGATTTCAGGGCTTGTGAATTTTTTTCTAGGCTAAAGATAAGCCTTCCACAACCATAAGACTCACTAATAATTTAATAATTTCATCAAAATCGTTTTTAAAGTGCTTTTTTTTGCAATAATCATAGATAACAGGGGAGGTTAGCATTTTTTGGAGGGTATGATATTTATGCCTCTAACTTTCTCACTCATTTCACGATTCATTCAGGACTATCTGTAATCATGGTAGCATCCATATTAATGTAGAAGTGTTTAGAAACATTATATTCTTAATTAGAATAAAAGTGACTCCAAAATGACAATGCATTATTTACCATTCAGTTCTATTGGGCACAAAATAATCTGAAACAACCAGCAAATGCATCCAACACATTTGTAGAGTCACAAGCTTGATGTAGTCATTGTGTGCTAGGAATATGGGACCAATTACTTAACTTCTTTAATACACATATAAGTGAATTTGTCCCAATACTTTTGGTCCCCTAAAATGGGTGGACTATGTATAAAAAGTGCTGTAATTTCTAAACGGTTGACCCGATATGGATGAAAATACCCTGAAATTAATAGTCATTGTATCATTTCAAATCCAAAGTGCTGGAATACAGAGCCAAAACAACAACAAATGTGTCACTGTCCCGATACTTGTGGATCTCATTTTATCTGCCTACTGATAGCGCAGTGATCATTGTAAACACACATTGATTCCACTGATAGCCAGGCACTTCCTATGTCAAGATAATCATTTTGATATTGGGCTTTTGATTCGGCAAACAAAGTTAAGGTCTTGTGACCAGCCTTTCCTGACGCAGAACTGGAACCAGCCAGGTAGCGTTGCACTCACTCTTTATTTACTTCCTCTTGTCTTTCTCTGTTCTCTCCGTCTCAGGCGTACTACTTTGATCGTGATGACCAGGCCCTGCACAACTTTGCCAAGTTTTTCAAGAACCAGTCCCACGAAGAGCGTGAGCATGCTGAGAAGCTGATGAAAGTTCAGAACCAGAGGGGAGGGAGGATCTTCCTGCAGGACATCAGGGTGAGTGTGATTGTGTGTGCTGAGTGCTTGCGTGTACGGCCATGTTTCGCCTGTGTGCAAATGTATGCTTTCAGTGGGAGTTTAGTGTGGGGATATGATATTGCCCATCTAGGGAGGGCCGACAGAGGGAGGAGATTGAGGGTGTGGACCCCTTATCTTTCACAGACATTTAAACCGCTGCGAGTGTCATAGAAACTGTCAGAGATAAATGTACGGTTGCAACGGGCGTGGAGAGAACGTTAAACAGCAGCCATACTGAATCATAGAGAAGAAAGACCGACTTTGCTTACAGATAGAGTAAAGCAAGGAGAGGTTAAGAAAACACACTGACACAACAGTGATATTTAAACTTGACTGATTGGCTTCTTAATAACCAATGTGTACTCCAGTCTGACATAAGCCAGTGGGGGGATAGTGGTTTGTGTAGAAGTACTACTGCTGCTCTTTCTAACAGAGTATGTATGGCTTGTTCCAGAAACCAGAGAAGGATGAGTGGGATAGTGGTGTGGCGGCCCTTGAGGGTGCCCTGCAGCTGGAGAAGAGTGTGAACCAGTCCCTGCTGGACCTGCACACGGTCTGCTCTAAACACAACGACCCACACGTGAGTATATGGAGACAAGAACTATACAAAGGCAAAACACCTTCATGTTATTTGAACTGCAAGACGTTTTTAAGAATTTGTCTGAAGATTTTAAATCCGAATCTAATCCACCCACATTTCACATATAATTCAGGATATCATAAACGAGGCCCCAAATATAAAAAAACCTGACGGACTTCAGGTGTTTGCGGTGTACACTTTTCTCAGTGCCAAGTCCACTGGGTCACATGACGGTTTTACTACTCTGGGGTTGTAAAAACACTTTTGTTCTAGTGTCTGGAAAAACACTAGAGATGATTAATCCTTGTTCTGTTTGTCTGAGGGCATCACTCCACTGAGTTTTGCTTACCTTTTTGTCCTTTCTCTTTCTTTCTACACCTATATTCCTCTGCCCCCCCCTCAGATGTGTGACTTCATTGAGACACACTACCTGGACGAGCAGGTGAAGTCCATAAAGGAGCTGGGTGACTGGGTGACCAACCTCCGCCGCATGGGTGCCCCCCAGAACGGCATGGCCGAGTACCTGTTTGACAAACACACTTTGGGGAAGGAGAGCGCATAGATGGACCCTCCATTTTCTTGCTATATCCTATAGCTGTATTTCTCTGTCTTGCTTGATATTATATCTATAAGACTGGTCTGTTTTTCTGTCAGGGACTGGCATCAATCAAGTTTATTCTTGAATCCTTAGTTTGCACTTAGTTTGCACTATGTTATTCCCTCCAGTTTAACCTCCAGTTCCTATAAGCCATTTCCCCAGGCCAGTAGCCCTTCTCATCTCTCTTCCAATTGACTGTCTAGCCTGCTTGTGTTTTGAAGGCAGTTGTCATCAAACCAAATAAATGAAACCCTCTGGATTCTGATAGGCCTCTTTGTCATATTTCTGCTGAGGTGTGTGTATATAAAGATTAGTCTAAATGGTCTCATCATTCAGACATAATTTAGTTAAACACTGATCAAAACTGGTCTGATGACACAATGAATGGAATAAAGACAATTCAAGGATGATATTTGAAGATGTGAAAAACTACTGTAGCTAGAGACTTGAGACTGACTGTAAAATAGCAGACTGATATTTATAAGATGGAATATTAAAACAAACTACTGCAAATTCAGCCGATTCACACTTCAATAATATGTATGCATGAGCAGAGAGCTCTAGTGACTCAATGCTCCTGTTAAGAAACCTCAGACACTTGAGTATATCTGAAAGGATTTTATATACTGTGTGTGTATATATATATATATATACACTGCTCAAAAAATAAAGGGAACACTAAAATAGCACATCCTAGATCTGAATGAATGAAATAATCTTATTAAATACTTTTTTCTTTACATAGTTGAATGTGCTGACAACAAAATCACACAAAAATGATCAATGGAAATCAAATGTATCAACCCATGGAGGTCTAGATTTGGAGTCACCCTCAAAATTAAAGTGGAAAACCACACTACAGGCTGATCCAACTTTGATGTAATGTCCTTAAAACAAGTCAAAATGAGGCTCAGTAGTGTGTGTGGCCTCCACGTGCCTGTATGACCTCCCTAGAACGCCTGGGCATGCTCCTGATGAGGTGGCGGATGGTCTCCTGAGGGATCTCCTCCCAGACCTGGACTAAAGCATCCGCCAACTCCTGGACAGTCTGTGGTGCAATGTGGCGTTGGTGGATGGAGCGAGACATGATGTCCCAGATGTGCTCAATTGGATTCAGGTCTGGGGAACGGGCGGGCCAGTCCATAGCATCAATGCCTTCCTCTTGCAGGAACTGCTGACACACTCCAGCCACATGAGGTCTAGCATTGTCTTGCATTAGGAGGAACCCAGGGCCAACCGCACCAGCATATGGACTCAGAAGGGGTCTGAGGATCTCATCTCGGTACCTAATGGCAGTCAGGGTACCTCTGGCGAGCACATGGAGGGCTGTGCGGCCCCCCAAAGAAATGCCACCCCACACCATGACTGACCCACCGCCAAACCGGTCATGCTGGAGGATATTGCAGGCAGCAGAACATTCTCCACGGCGTCTCCAGACCCTGTCACGTGCTCAGTGTGAACCTGCTTTCATCTGTGAAGAGCACAGGGCATCAGTGGCGAATTTGCCAATCTTGGTGTTCTCTGGCAAATGCCAAACGTCCTGCACGGTGTTGGGCTGTAAGCACAACCCCCACCTGTGGACGTCGGGCCCTCATACCACCCTCATGGAGTCTGTTTCTGACCGTTTGAGCAGACACATGCACATTTGTGGCCTGCTGAAGGTCATTTTGCAGGGCTCTGGCAGTGCTCCTCCTGCTCCTCCTTGCACAAAGGCGGAGGTAGCGGTCCTGCTGCTGGGTTGTTGCCCTCCTACGGCCTCCTCCACGTCTCCTGATGTACTGGCCTGTCTCCTGGTAGCGCCTCCATGCTCTGGACACTACGCTGACAGACACAGCAAACCTTCTTGCCACAGCTCGCATTGATGTGCCATCCTGGATGAGCTGCACTACCTGAGCCACTTGTGTGGGTTGTAGACTCCGTCTCATGCTACCACTAGAGTGAAAGCACCGCCAGCATTCAAAAGTGACCAAAACATCAGCCTGGAAGCATAGGAGCTGAGAAGTGGTCTGTGGTCACCACCTGCAAAACCAGTCCTTTATTGGGGGTGTCTTGCTAATTGCCTATAATTTCCACCTGTTGTCTATTCCATTTGCACAACAGCATGTGAAATGTATTGTCAATCAGTGTTGCTTCCTAAGTGGACAGTTTGATTTCACGGAAGTGTGATTGACTTGGAGTTACATTGTGTTGTTTAAGTGTTCCCTTTATTTTTTTGAGGAGTATATACAGTGGGGAAAAAAAGTATTTAGTCAGCCACCAATTGTGCAAGTTCTCCCACTTAAAAAGATGAGAGAGGCCTGTAATTTTCATCATAGGTACACGTGAACTATGACAGACAAATTGAGATTTTTTTTCTCCAGAAAATCACATTGTAGGATTTTTAATGAATTTATTTGCAAATTATGGTGGAAAATAAGTATTTGGTCACCTACAAACAAGCAAGATTTCTGGCTCTCACAGACCTGTAACTTCTTGTTTAAGAGGCTCCTCTGTCCCCCACTCATTACCTGTATTAATGGCACCTGTTTGAACTTGTTATCAGTATAAAAGACACCTGTCCACAACCTCAAACAGTCACACTCCAAACTCCACTATGGCCAAGACCAAAGAGCTGTCAAAGGACACCAGAAACAAAATTGTAGACCTGCACCAGGCTGGGAAGACTGAATCTGCAATAGGTAAGCAGCTTGGTTTGAAGAAATCAACTGTGGGAGCAATTATTAGGAAATAGAAGACATACAAGACCACTGATAATCTCCCTCGATCTGGGGCTCCACGCAAGATCTCACCCTGTGGGGTCAAAATGATCACAAGAACGGTGAGCAAAAATCCCAGAACAACACGGGGGGACCTAGTGAATGTCCTGCAGAGAGCTGGAACCAAAGTAACAAAGCCTACCATCAGTAACACACTATGCCGCCAGGGACTCAAATCCTGCAGTGCCAGACGTGTCCCCCTGCTTAAGCCAGTACATGTCCAGGCCCGTCTGAAGTTTGCTAGAGTGCATTTGGATGATCCAGAAGAGGATTGGGAGAATGTCATATGGTCAGATGAAACCAAAATAGAACTTTTTGGTAAAAACTCAACTTGTCGTGTTTGGAGGACAAAGAATGCTGAGTTGCATCCAAAGAACACCATACCTACTGTGGAGCATGGGGGTGGAAACATCATGCTTTGGGGCTGTTTTTTCTGCAAAGGGACCAGGACGACTGATCCGTGTAAAGGAAAGAATGAATGGGGCCATGTATCGTGAGATTTTGAGTGAAAACCTCCTTCCATCAGCAAGGGCATTGAAGATGAAACGTGGCTGGGTCTTTCAGCATGACAATGATCCCAAACACACCGCCTGGGCAACGAAGGAGTGGCTTCGTAAGAAGCATTTCAAGGTCCTGGAGTGGCCTAGCCAGTCTCCAGATCTCAACCCCATAGAAAATCTTTGGAGGGAGTTGAAAGTCTGTGTTGCCCAGCGACAGCCCCAAAACATCACTGCTCTAGAGGAGATCTGCATGGAGGAATGGGCCAAAATACCAGCAACAGTGTGTGAAAACCTTGTGAAGACTTACAGAAAACGTTTGACCTGTGTCATTGCCAACAAAGGGTATATAACAAAGTATTGAGAAACTTTTGTTATTGACCAAATACTTATTTTCCACCATAATTTGCAAATAAATTCATAAAAAATCCTACAATGTGATTTTCTGGATTTTATTTTCTAATTTTGTCTGTCATTGTTGACGTGTACCTATGATGAAAATTACAGGCCTCTCTCATCTTTTTAAGTGGGAGAACTTGCACAATTGGTGGCTGACTAAATACTTTTTTCCCCCACTGTATATATATATATATATATATATATATATATATATATATATATACACTTAGTATACCGAACACCATCCTAATATTAAGTTGCACCCCCCTTCCGAGAAACTGTTGAGCGTGGAAAAACCAGCAGCGTTGCAGTTCTTGACACAAACCGATACGCCCGGCACCTACTACCATACCCCGTTTAAAGGCACTTAAATATTTTGTCTTGCCCATTCACCATCCTAATGGCACACATACACAATCCATGTCTCAAGGCATAAAAGTCCTTATTTATCCTGGCTCCTCCCCTTCATCTACACTGATTGAAGTGGATTTAACAAGTTACATCAATAAGGGATCATAGCATTCACCTGGTAAGTCTATGTCATGGAAAGAGCAGGTATTCTTAATGTTTTGTATACTCCGTGTATATCCCAGTATATTGAAGTTTATTCCAAAATGCTTTATACACATTTTCACATGTGTTTTTTCATCAGAAGTGAATGCTTATGGATACCTTTGTGTGTAAAACGTTACCATTCTCAAATTTGTTATGCATAAGCCAGGTTTCCTTCTAACCTTTTTATGCACGTAAAGTACGTCAGATATTTTTTTTTTGCATCAGTCCTGATGGAAACAACACATTTGTAAACTTTCCAAATGTTGACAAAACTAAATACACTAGAGAAGGTGTGATCTTTTTGTGTCGGTAAAATTAGGCTTTTATGCTCAAATATTGATATAACCATCATATCGAAGTAATCTTGCAGTCACACGATGACATGTTGAGAGTTAGAGTAGTAGAATACACAAGGTGTCATTTCGAAATTTGCTTGTGCATCAGCAGTTTTTCTCTTACGTCAGTCACTGACAGTCACTCACTTAGCCCATGTCAGCTAACATTTAGATTGGTAAATTAGTCTAGCGCCCAGCTATCTAAACTTGTAGTAATCATGGTCGAATTACCGACGGGAGGACCCCCATTGATTGTGTTAGTCACTCTCACTCAGATATCATATTAAAAACTGCTAACATTTCTCTCCACCCTATGTCTAAATGTGTAGATGTGCAGGAAACTAGTTGTAAAACTGCACCTAATTTTTTTCTCCGCCCCATGGCAAAATGAGTAGAATTGCATGAAATTAGTTATAAAATTACTAAATCTTCTCTCCTCCTCATGGAAAAATGTGTAGATTTGCAGCATGCTTGCTTTAAAACTGCAAAACTATTGCCGGCTGTGACTGTATGTGTGGTTATGGATGTGGGTACTCAGACCCGCCAGACACTGCCACCTCCCATGATAAATGCAGATTTTTTTGTGGCCCCCACACCCATCTAAGTTGCCCATCCCTGATATAGGCTATACTCGCACTGTATCTACGAGCTGTTGGTTAGAGTGCACGTGCCAATACCAGAGTGGGCACATTCGCTATATTAACTCAATTTTTTTTGTAACAAAACCATCTGTTGAAATGTGATGGAAACCTATTTAACATTTAACCGCAAAATATTAAGATTTGAGATATAATAAAAAGGTTTTGTTGCAAAACTCTATATATCCATTGTTTAGCTGGAATGGAATATTCGTATCTTGTAGATTTTACATAGATATATTACTTTATTGATACATAAAATTGATGTCACAAACATGTCCATGTGGTTGATACCAATCCATTAACTCCATTCCAGCCATTACTATGAGCCGTCCTCCCCTCAGCAGCCTCCACTGATGTACACTGAGTGTACAAAACATTAAGAACACCTTCCTAATATTGAGTTGCACCCCCTCCCCCCTTTTGCCCTCAGAACAGCCTCAATTTGTCGGGGCATGAACTCTACAAGGTGACGAAAGCGATCCACAGGGATGCTGGCCCATGTTGACGCCAATGCTTCCCACAGTTGTTTCAAGTTGGCTGGATGTCCCCATTCTTGATACACACGGGAAAGTGTTGAGCTTGAAAAACCCAGCAGCATTGCAGTTCTTGACACAAAACGGTGTCCCTGGCACCTATTACCATATCCCGTTCAAAGGCAGTTAAATCTTTTGTCTTGTTTCAATTGTCTCAAGGCTTAAAATCATTCTTTAACCTGTCTCCTCCTCTTCATCTACACTGATTGAAGTGGATTTAACAAGTGACATCAATGAGGAATCATATCTTTCACCTGGTTAGTCTATGTCATGGAAAGAGCAGGTATTCATTTTTAACCAATCAGCATCCAGGATTAGACCCACCCGTTGTATAAAATGTTTTGTACACTTAGGGTGTGTTCGTGAATTCACTCTGGCTATCTACTCCGATTTCAGAGCACTCTAGTCTGAGTATGCCAGAGCGCAGAATAACTGATTAATTTACAAACGCTCAACACCCGTTGAATATGGCGGTGTCAGTAAACGTTGGCAAAAAAGCATAGTTAAATTGTTGCCAGCAGCACAGTTACAGTCACCAATGCTCTGGCTAACATGAAAACAGCCTAACCAGCTCTGCTAAGGTGAGTAAAATGATCAGAGTGAGCTGTTCTCTCATTTGTGTCTGGAAGTAGCTAGCAAGCTAGCCAACGTTAGCCAGTTAGCTTGGGTGTTTGACTGCTGTTGTTAGGTCAGAACACTCAAATCAACCCTACTCCTCGGCCAGAGTGTCCTGAATTTACGAATGGAAATCTGACAATGCTCTGAATTTAGGAACGCCCAGAGTGCACTGAGCGCACTCTGGCACCCCAGAGTGAATTTACGAACACACCCTTAGTGTACAGGGGGGGTCTATGACATCATCCTATCTAGGGTTCTATATCTATGATCACCAATGTGTCATTTGTACATATACATTTGTCACATTTGACAGTAAAACCTTGCAGTGCTACTGTTTTCTCTGTGAGTGAGGTGGATATATGGTATTTTGCAACAAAATATGATAGTCTCTCTGAAATGAAACCATCTAATAATAGATTTCAAACAAATACATGTCTGTCATTTAATAACCATACCCTGATTAGATGGGGTAAAACACACCAATCTCTCTCTTTATGTAATCATGTCAACTGTCTATTTGGGGCTACGGTTTGTTTTGGACAGAACCATAGTAACAGTGTCAAAAACAGGATGTGATGCTGAGGAAATTCCCAAGTTTCATTTCCAGTCAGAACTGTTTTTATTAGTCAGGAAAGGAGAACTGGCCACGCAGCTGGCATTCACTGCCAACAAAACATTACTGTGCTGCAAGGTTATAATAGAAAACGAAAACAAATCATGAAAAAACTGTTGCTCAAACACATATGCACATGCATTTATTCTGACTCTACACACACACACTTACATACAATCATCATATACACTGCTACTAGTCTGTTTATCGTATATCCTGATGCCTAGTCACCTTACCCCTATACACAGTTGTAGTATTTTTTTCTAAACTTTGGGCAAATATTTCATGTGGTTTTCAAGCTTTTGGGGGGGGTTTCAAGCTGCTGAATCTGTCAGGTAAATGCGTCCAGGAGATTCAAAAAGGTGTAGCTTGAGTATCACTCACTATCTATCACTAGCTAACAAGGGAGAAAAAACGTCTAGGTAGCAGCTTACTTGTACTACTAAAGTTGAAAAGCATTAGATTGGTGTAAACATGGGCGAGATAGTTTACTTCTACCATATTTTTTGCACCAGTCTGGACACTATTCCTTTTAAATCCAAGTCAGATTGAGATTTACTTTATAATTTAAACCTAACCTTAGCTCTTGAGAACCAAAGGCCATCCAGCCATGGGTTCTCATTTGAACAATAACAGCGGGGTCAATGTTATGTGTAACTGTTAATATTCACCGCGTGCAATATGGTTTTGGAAACCTCTACTTTCATATCACCCCAAAACTATTTTACAAATATAAAAGATACACAGATTCCCACTGAGGTGTTTTGCATTGCACTTCCTGAACAAACAAAAAAAATGTTGGCTTGAATCTGTTACACAGAACACCTCAGTGGAAATCTGTGGTAAAACAGCTAACAGTAAGTGTATCTTTTGTGTTTGTAAAGTTATTTTTGGATAATTAAGTTGAGTGTTCAAGGTTTCCAAAACCATATCACAATCACGGATTAATTGATTCTAGATAGAGTGTTTCACACTTGACCAAATCACTTCAGCTAATCAAAAGGGACGTGGAATGACTCCAATGTAGCATTGTAGTCATGAGAAGGGCTAACCTAACCTATGACCTGACCAATCACTTTATGTATTACTGCCCCCCGTTGTGACATCCCAAAAAACACACAAAGAAACTGTACAACCCAAATTTATCCTAGCCTCCCACACATGCTTTATGTTCTTAACACTAAAACTGAAACGAAAAATAAATATTTTTTATACAACTTAAACTAAATAAAAACTAGGAAATCAGGTCTGAAAACTAACTGAAACTAAACTGAATTCAAAATAAAAATGTAAAAATGTAAAATATAATAATAATAATTGTTTTGTTACCTTTCAAAATTCAAATATTTGTTAACACTTCACACTAAGGTACTATTTTAAGTGTGTTTTAAGTACAGGTAACACCTGAGTAAATGAGGGATACAAAGTATATTGAAAACAGGTGCTTCCACACGTGTGATTCCGGAGTTAATTAAGCAATTAACAAATACCATCATGCTTAGGGTCATGTATAAAATGCTGGGCAGGCCATTATTTTGTCTACCATGGCTATGCCCCCGTAGGATGGCAATGCCCCCATCCACAGGGAACAGTGGTCACTGATCTGGTTGGCTGATGTGACGAGTACTGAGGATACGAAGAGGCAGGGACGCAGACGTAGGAATCAACAATGTAAAGGTTTACTTAACACTGAGCAAGAGAACAACAAAGAGCGAGTACACGACATAACACTAACAATCACACACAACACTGAACAGTCCAGGGCTATATAGGGGTGGTGATGAGATGAGGTGCAGGTGCGCTGGAGGTGATTAGGATGCGTTGGGTTTCCATTCCGGTGTTGCCAAGGGTATGACACATGAAAAGTGGGTGAGACACGGTAGTGAGGGGGAAGGAGCAGCCGTGCACGATACCTCATTTATCTGCCGGAGGACCTTAACGCCCCACAAACCGGGGCTCAGTTTCTTGCAGGGCAGGTGGAGAGGAGGTTTTAGTGGACAGCCAGACACGATCACCAGGCTGGAATACGGGGGCCTCACTGCGGTGGTGGTCGGCTTGGTCCTTCTGCCAACGAATGGCCCTCTGGAGACGGACATGGGCGGCGTTCCAGACTTGCCCGGCCCTGCGGAACCACTCGTCGACAACGGGCGCATCGATCTGGCTGGGTGTCCCAAGGGGCCAGGGCCGGCTGGTACCCCAGGACGCACTGGAATGGAGTGAGCCCCATGGAGGAGTGAACAAGGGAGTTCTGGGCATATTCTGCCCAGGGAAGAAACCTCGCCCACTCACCCTGCCGGTCCTGACAGTGGCAACGAAGAAACCTCCCCAGCTCCTGGTTCATGTGCTCCACCTGCCCATTCGACTGAGGCCTATACCCAGAAGTGAGGCTGGCCATGACCCCTATCTTCTCCAGGAAAGCCTTCCACACTCGGGAAGTGAATTGGGGGCCACGGTTCGAGACGATGTCCTCCGGAAGTCCATAATCCCGGAAGACCTCAGCGACCTGGAGAGCAGAAGGAAGAGCAGTTAGTGGCAAAAAACTGCATGATTTGGAGAACTGATCTACGACCACCAGGACTGTGGTGAAGCAATCAGAACGTGGGAGGTCGGTGACAAAGTCTATGGACAGGTGTGACCAAGGTCGCTGAGGCACTGGGAGAGGAACTAGTTTGCCTGCCGGGGCATTCCGAGGTGTCTTCGTTTGGGCACATATGGAACAGGAGTTGACATAGCGGGAGATTAAAGTAGCCAAGGTGGGCCACCAGTAATTTAGTGAGAGAGAATTTAGGGTGCGCGTAATACCGGAGTGGCCTGCCGTACGGGTGGTTTGCACCCAGATCAGCAGTCGGTCACGGACCCTGGTGGGTACATACATGTGCCCCAGAGGGGCGTTGGCAGACGCTGGGTCCTCCTGAGTCGCCAGGCGGATGTCTTCGTCCACATCCCAAACGACAGGTGCCACGATGAGAGACGGAGGCAGGATAGGACCCCCCAGATCCTTCCTTTCTCCAGTATGGTGCATCCTGGAGAGTGCGTCGGCTTTCACATTCTGGGATCCTGGGCGGTAGGACAGAATAAACTGAAAGCGAGTAAGAAATTGGGCCCACCTGGCTTGACGATAGTTCATCCATTTTGCTGCCTGTATATGCTCCAAATTCCGGTGGTCAGTGAGAATCCGGAATGGATGGACTGCGCCCTCCAGCCGGTGTCTTCATTCCTCCAGAGCGAGGACCACCGCCAACAGCTCCCTGTCTCCAACTCATAGTTCCTCTGCGGGGTAAGCTTTTTTTTTTTGAGAAAAAGGCACAGGGATACATTTTCTCTGGCTTACCTTGCCGCTGGGAGAGGACCCCACCCACGCCCCCCTCAGATACGTCCACCTCCAGGATGAAAGGGCGAGCTGGATCTGGGTGTTTTAGGATGGGCTCTGTGGTGAACCTCTCCTTCAGCCTCTTGAAGACAGCGTCGTCTCAGGGTTCAGGCCAGCTTCTGAGGCCCACCCTTAAGGAGAGAGGTGAGGCGGCTGTGGAGCTGAAGGACCTGATGAAACGCGGTAGAAATTTGGAAGCCCAGGAAGCTCTGTAGGCCCTTGATGGTGGTGGGGACTGGTCATGACCTGACTGCGTCCGTCTTCGCTATTTCCATGAACACCCCCTGAGGACTGATCCTGTGTCCAAGGAAGGAGATGGCCTGTTGGTGGAAGTGCATTTCTCCCCTTCACCAACAGGCTGTGTTCCCGGAGCGGAGTGGACCGCTCGATGTCCCTGACGTGCTCCTCGAACATAGGCGAGTAGATCAGATATCGTCGATGTACACCACCACCTGCCTACTCAGCATGTCCTCGGAACACGTCATTGGCGAAGGACTGTAAAAGCGGAAGGTGCGTTGGTGAGGCCGTAAGGATGATGCGTATTCATAGTGGCCTGGGTAGTGCTGAATGCCGTCTTCCACTCGTCTCCTTCCCGTGTCGGATCAGGTTGTAGGCACTCCTCAGGTCCAACTTGGTAAAGTGCCGGGCCCCTCGGCTGCTTCGATGCACGGAACCAGAGGGAGGGGGTACCGATACTTGTGGTGACTGCGTTTAGCGGTAGTCAATGCACGGCCTCAGTACTCCGTCTTTTTGGCCACGAAGAAGAAGCTGGCGGAGGCAGGAGAGGTAGAGCGTCTGATGAACCCCTGTTTCAGGGTCTGCCAACACATACTTCTCCATGGCCTCAGTCTCCGCTATGGAGAGAGGGGAGTAAATGCGACTCTTCGGGGGTGTTGTCCCTCCAGCAGGTAAATGGCGAGTTTCAGGGCCTGTGAGGAGGGAGACACTTGGAGGCAGAGAAGACATCGGAGAGATCTACATACTCACGTGGAATGTTGGGCTGGAGGCGGACTCCGGACTCTCCACTGACGTGGAACAAAAACCACCCGGCAGGCAGGTCTTCCGGCATGAGGGGACAGGATGATCCTCTTGGTGATCAATTGATTGTGGGGTTGTGTAGTCTGAGCCAGGGCAATCCCCAAGACTATCTGGTGAAGGGGTGATGTGACGATGTGGAAGGACAGCTCCTCGTGGTGCTCCGTTAGTGTGGGAATGAGTGATGGTGATGGGGAGAGTGGACGTGCGTAATGGTGCCTGGATCCAAGTGGTTTATTGTCCAGCGAGGTGACGTGTAACGGAGAAGGTAGTGGCACGGTGGGCAACCCCCATTTAGAGACCAGCTCCCCTAACGATAAGGTTCCTCGCCTGATCCGAATCTATCATTGCCTTCGGGCGACGGCGAGTCATACCGCTTAGATAGGGGCAGGAGATCTGTGGTCCGTGGTGGTGTGAGGATGCTGCCCACCTCCATGGGTGAGACTCGGAGGCAGGGCGGCTTCCAAAACTCAGATGGGGTGAGCGTTGAGGCTCCGGGTGGTGTTGGGAACGCCGTCGGTCTCTCAACATGTAGTCAAGATGAATGGACATGGCGATGAGGGTATCAAGGTCCATCTCGACGTCCCGACATGCAAGTTCCGTCGTGATGGCCTCCCGTAAGCCTCTCCTGAAAGCCGTGGGCAAAGCACGCTCATTCCAGCCGGAAGACGCCCCCATCGTGCGAAAGCTGAGGGTGTACTCGAACGCGGCCTCCTCTCCCTGTTGTAGCCAGAGGAGACGCTCACCCCAGTCCTTTCCCTTCGTGGGATGATAGAACACCGCCCTGAATCGAGCGAGAAGGTAGAGTGAGGGAGCGCGGCCTCACCTCCTTCCCAGACTGCCGTGGTCCAATCCAGCGCCTTTCCCTTCAGTAGCGAAATCACCAGCGCTATCCTGGCTTGGTCAATGGAGATGCCCCCACGCTGACGCGCCAGATACAGTGAAACCTGTAACAGGGAAGCCTCTACATTTAATCGTTTTTTCCATCATAGCGCTCTGGCAGGCAGGGGGTCCCTCAGACGTTGGAGATAGCATGGGAGGAGGTGGACTGGGTGCACTCGCCACTCCCTGAGGTGGAACCGGAGCGATGGTTAGTTTATGCAGCTTTGGAGCTCTTCCTGCATGGCGGCATTCTGCTGGGCAAACTCCAGGAGGATTGCCTGCTGCATCCATCTTCGTGATTGGTGTGTGATTCTGTGATGAGTACTGAGGATATGAAGAGGCAGGACGCAGATGCAGGAATCAACAATGTAAAGGTTTACTTAACACTGAGAAAGACAACAACAAAGAGCGTGTACACGACATGACACTAACAATCACACACAACACAACACTGAACAGTCCAGGGCTATATAGGGGTGGTGATGAGGTGCAGGTGCGCTGGAGGTGTTTGGGTGCGTTGGTTTTCCATTCCGGTGTTTCCGAGTTGGTGCGTTCAGACTGGTGGCTCAGTAGACCAGCAAATCAGAGCGCCGGAGGAGAGCAACGGGAGGAGACGTGAAAGCTGAGCATGAAAATGATGTAAACCAAATGCCATGGCCGTTTCCAGTGACCAGATCTCAACAATTGAATACTTATAGGAGATTCTGGAGCGGCGCCTGAGACAGTGTTTTCCACCACCATCAACAAAACACCAAATGAAGGAATTTCTCATGGAAGAATGGTGTCGCATCCCTCCAATGGAGTTCCAGACACTTGTAGAATCAATACCAAGGCGCATTGAAGCATGTTCTGGCTCGTTGTGGCCCAACACCCTATTAAGACACTTTATGTTGGTGTTTCCTTTATTTTGGCACTTACCTGTAGTTTATAAACATTTAACAATAGCTAATATGTAGTTTATAAACCACCAATAGTTCATTGGATTAAATTGTATGAATGTCATTTATTTGGCTAGCTACTGTACGTAGTGAGCTTTTATAGGGCATACTGCAACAACAACAAAAAATGATATGGATAGGTTAAAGTACACAGGCCTCTTAGCATGTAGTGATTTTGGAAGCTATAGAAATGCAATCCCATTGAGCACGTCTGGGACCTGTTGGATCGGAGGGTGAGGGCTAGGGCCATTCCCCCCAGAAATGTCAGGGAACTTGCAGGTTTCTTGGTGGAAGAGTGGGGTAACATCTCACAGCAAGAACTGGCAAATCTGGGACAGTCCATGAGGAGGAGATGTACTGCAGCACTTAATGCAGCTGGTGGCCACACCAGATACTGACTGTTACTTTTGATTTTGACCCCCCCTTTGTTCAGGGACACATTATTCAATTTCTGTTAGTCACATGTCTGTGGAACTTGTTCAATTTATGTCTCAGTTGTTGAATCTTGTTATGTTCATACAAATATTTACACATGTTAAGTTTGCTGAAAATAAACGCAGTTGACAGTGAGTGGACATTTCTTTTTTTGCTGAGTTTATATATAGTACCAGTCAAAAATTTGGACACACCTATTCAAGATTATTATTATTTTTAAAACTATTTTCTACCATAGCAACACCCACCCGTAGTCTGTGCTCCAGCAGGTATATTTCACTGGTCATCCCCAAAGCCAACACCTCCTTTGGCCGCCATTCCTTCCAGTTCTCTGCTGCCAATGACTGGAACGAACTGCAAAAATCTCTGAAGCTGGAGACTCTTATCTCCGTCACTAACTTTAAGCGTCAGTTGTCAGAGCAGCTTACCGATCACTGCACCTGTACACAGCCATTCTGAAATTAGCCCACCAAACTACTTCATCCCCATATTGTTATTTATTTTGCTAATTTGCACCCCAGTATCTCTATTTGCACATCATCTTTTGCACATCTACAGTGAGGGGAAAAAAGTATTTGATCCCTGCTGATTTCGTACGTTTGCCACACTGACAAAGACATGATCAGTCTATAATTGTAATGGTAGGTTTATTTGAACAGTAAGAGACAGAATAACAACAAAAAAATCCAGTAAAACGCATGTCAAAACTGTTATAAATTGATTTGCATTTTAATGAGGGAAATAAGTATTTGACCCCTCTGCAAAACATGACTTAGTACTTGGTGGCAAAACCTTTGTTGGCAATCACAGAGGTCAGACGTTTCTTGTAGTTGGCCACCAGATTTGCACACATCTCAGGAGGGATTTTGTCCCTCTCCTCTTTGCAGATCTTCTCCAAGTCATTAAGGTTTAGAGCCTGACGTTTGGCAACTCGAACCTTCAGCTCCCTCCACAGATTTTCTGGCTAGGCCACTCCAGGACATTAATGTGCTTCTTCTTGAGCCACTCCTTTGTTGCCTTGGCTGTGTGTTTTGGGTCATTGTCATGCTGGAATACCCATCCACGACCCATTTTCAATGCCCTGGCTGAGGGAAGGAGGTTCTCACCCAAGATTTGACGGTACATGGCCCCGTCCATCGTCCCTTTGATGCGGTGAAGTTGTCCTGTCCCCTTAGC
Organism: Coregonus clupeaformis; assembly: GCF_020615455.1. Classification (NCBI taxonomy): domain Eukaryota; kingdom Metazoa; phylum Chordata; class Actinopteri; order Salmoniformes; family Salmonidae; genus Coregonus; species Coregonus clupeaformis. Next base: position 27,508 of record NW_025533623.1, read on the forward strand.
AGAAAAACACCCCCAAAGCATAATGTTTCCACCTCCGTGTTTGACGGTGGGGATGGTGTTCTTGGGTCTAGGCGCATTCCTCCTCCTACAAACACGGCGAGTTGAGTTGATGCCAAAGAGCTCGATTTTGGTCTCATCTGACCACAACACTTTCACTCAGTTCTCCTCTGAATCATTCAGATGTTCATTGGCAAACTTCAGATGGACCTGTATATGTGCTTTCTTGAGCAGGTGGACCTTGCGGGCGCTGCAGGATTTCAGTCCTTCACGACGTAGTGTGTTACCAATTGTTTTCTTGGTGACTATGGTCCCAGCTGCCTTGAGATCATTGACAAGATCCTCCCGTTTAGTTCTGGGCTGATTCCTCACCGTTCTCATGATCATTGTAACTCCCACGAGGTGAGATCTTGCATGGAGCCCCAGGCCAAGGGAGATTGACAGGTCTTTGTGTTTCTTCCATTTTTGTCACCTTCTCACCAAGCTGCTTGGCGATGGTCTTGTAGCCCATTCCAGCCTTGTGTAGGGTCTACAATCTTGTCCCTGACATCCTTGGAGCGCTCTTTGGTCTTGGCCATGGTGGAGAGTTTGGAATCTGATTGATTGATTGCTTCTGTGGACAGGTGTCTTTTATACAGGTAACAAGATGAGATTAGGAGCACTCCCTTTAAGAGTGTGCTCCTAATCTCAGCTATTACCTATATATGACACCTGGGAGCCAGAAATCTTTCTGATTGAGAGGGGGTCAAATACTTATTTCCCTCATTAAAATGCAAATCAATTCATAACATTTTTGACATGCGTTTTTCTGGATATTTTTGTTGTTATTCTGTCTCTCACTGTTCAAATAAACCTACCATTAAAATTATGGACTGATCATTTCTTTGTCAGTGGGCAAACATACCAAATCAGCAGGGGATCAAATACTTTTCATTTCTTAGCCAATTTATTTGCAGTTTGCATGTTCTGGAATATCTGTACAGTTCACTCTGTCATTTGGGTTAGTATTTTTGGAGTAACTACAATGTTTTTGATCCATCCTCAATTTTCTCCTATCACAGCCATTAAACTCAGTAACTGTTTTAAAATCACTATTGGCCTCATGGTGAAATCCCAGAAAGGTTTCCTTCTTCCCCGACAACTAAGTTAGGAAAGACGCCTGTATCTTTGTAGTGACTAGGTGTATAGTACACCATCCAAAGTGTAATTAATAACTTCACCATTCTCAAAGAGATAGCTTATTATGTGACTTGTTACACATTTTTACTCCTGAACTTATTTAGGCTTGCCATAACAAAGGGATTGAAAACGTATTGACTCAAGACATTTCAGCTTTTCATTTTTAATTACTTTGTAAAAGTTTCTAAAAAACTTTGACATTATGGGGTATCGTGTGTAGGCCAGTGACACAAAATCTCAATTAAACCATTTAAAATTCAGTCTGTAAATACACAACAAAATGTGAAAAAAGTAAATGGCTGTGAATACTTACTGAAGGCACTGTACCTGTGCAGCAGAGGGAGCACACCCCATCCACATCGCAGGGGCCGCAGTGGAGAAGGTGAAAAGCTTCAAGTTCCTCGGCGTGCACATCACTGACAATCTTAAATGGTGCACCCACACACAGACAGTGTGGTGAAGAAGGTGCAACAGTACCTCTTCAACCTCAGGAGGCTGAAGAAATCCATCTTGGCTCCTAAGACCCTCACATACTTTTACAGATGCACCATTGAGAGCATCCTGTCGGGCTGTATCGCCGCCTGGTACAGGGAACTGCATCGGCCGCAATGGCAGGGCTCTCCACAGGGTTGTGCGGTCTGCCCAACGCATCACCAGGGTCACACTGCCTGCCCTCCAGGACACCTACAGCACCCGATGTCAAAGGAAGGTCAAAAAGATCATCAAAGACGTCAACCATCCGAGCCATGGCCTGTTCACTTTGCTATCATCCAGAAGGCAAGGTCAGTACAGGTGCATCAAAGCTGGGCCCGAGAGACTGAAAAACAGCTTCTATCTCAAAGCCAACCGACTGTTAAATAGCCATCACTAGCCGGCCTCCACCCAGTACCATGCCCTGAACTTAGTAACTGTCACTAGCCGGCTACCACCCGGTTACTCAAACCTGCACCTTAGAGGCTGCTGCCCTATGTACATAGACATGGAATCACTGGTCACTTTAATAATGGAAAACTGGTTACTTTAATAATGTTTACATACTGTTTTACTCATTTCATATGTATGTACTGTATTCAAGTCAATGACGTCCCATTCAACTATTGCTGTATATATACTATTGTCCTACGTATTCTACATATATATATATATATATATATATATATATATATATATATATATATATATATACATATTTATGCTCGGACTCGACACTGCTTGTCGTAATATTTATATATTTCTTATTTCCAATCTTTTACTTTTAGATCTATGTGTGTTGTTGTGAATTGTTAGATATTACTGCACTGCTGTAGCTAGGAACACAAGCATTTTGCTACACCCACAATAACATCTGCTAAATATGTGTATGCGACCAATACAATTTGATTTAAATTTGATTTGTAAACAAGAGTAATAGTGACCAGTAGCAGGATAAATAGATAGATACTAATGGTAATGGCAATCAATAATCAATGAACAGCAGCATAGGTGTGAGGGGAGCAGTAGTTGTGTAATCTGTAAAATAAAGGTGCAATCCGTCAGATGTGGACATGCAAATTGCCTTTCATGTCTATGTCTATTAAATACCTGTAGTCTACCATACTATAGTAGTCTATAATGAATCATATCATAAGGAATGATTCTCTCATATCAGGTGAGAGGCAAACTTTTGGAACCTCATCCATCATGACAATTACGACTTTAAAAGTTGAAAACAAACCGCATTTCCCCCATTAGATTGAATTATTTATACACAGTCTTATTAATGCTGACACATCACATTTTGATGCCTTGGTTTTTTAAGCAGTAGGCCTAGTTACACAATTGAGGAGTATTTTCCTTATTGCCTAAGGCTTCAGAGCAGGTCCTCTAATTCATCTTGTCATGACCTGGAAATTCCTGATCTTGTGTACCGGGCAGAGACTTCTGATCGTAATAGCCTGGTAGGACGAAGTTAGGGAATTCCAGCTGTTGGAAAACTCAACTCCTCCCTGGTCTGGGTGGAATATAAGAACAAGCTGCAGGACCACAAACCAACACAAAACACGAGGGAGTTCAAACTGCCTGACTGACTAACTAACTACGGAGCTGTAAGGTAAAGAGATGACTCTGTAATATGATGCAGTCGCAGTTTAAGTCAGATAAATGATCTGTAAATATGTTAGCAATACATATCGTAGCCTATGTTCTCTCACTCTTTCCATGTTTCTTTCAGTCTGTCACATCTGCAAGTATGAAGGTGCTTCTAGCTGGACTTGTTCTGACCCTTGTTGTGGGGGCTCAGGCCCAGTGGTACCGCTTCCTGGTGAAGCTGCTCGAGGTCCGTTTTTACACTTTAATCATTGTTTCTTCATTGTTGACAGAAATAGATACAGAAATCAAGAGCAAAATTTGATGACTCCTTTAAAGTAATTGTTATTTCTTGAGGCTAGTGGTTTGAAAAGTTGTAATGTTCTTTATAAGTGTCACACTCAACATCGGTGTACTCCTGACCCTGCAGGTGCTAAAGACATGTGGCGTGCATACGGCGACATGAAGGACGCCAACTGGAAAAACTCAGACAAGTACTTCCACGCCCGGGGCAACTATAATGCTGCCAGGAGAGGACCAGGGGGCAGGTGGGCAGCAGGAGTCATCAGGTGGGTGATTCTCAAATATCTGAGAGACGCTTATAATGTGGTTCAGTTGGTCATCAACTGATCTCACAAAAAGTTTCTCCTTTCTCTATTCAGTTCTTTATGACACTTTTTGTTTTAAAAAAGTGTCTGGTCAGAGAGACAATTTTACCATTATTCGTTCACTGTCATTGACGAGTAACTTATGTAATATTTATGCTCTCTCAGTGATGCCCGGGAGATGGTTCAGGGTTCCAGTGGTCGAGGACACGAGGACTCAGCAGCTGACCAGGCGGCTAACCGCTGGGGACGCAATGGAGGTGACCCCAACCGCTACAGACCCAAAGGACTCCCCAAGAAGTACTGAATCAAAAATAAAATGAGATTACTAGCCAAACTGAAAGGACCACATTCCAAATAAATATATTGCACTTAATTACTGCTTTTGGTAAAAATGTAATATTCTCAAAAATAATTTTGCCCAAATGTTCTGCTAATAGACAGGTACATGGTAGTGAAACTTAGTGTACACTGTATTTCAAAAGTGTTGCAAAAATAAAGTGATTACACAACTAGAGACCGATTGTCTTTCTGTAGTCAGTATGATACGACTGGGAAGGTTGGAAAGAAATGTTGAAATCCTGAAATGTACACTCAAATGATCTGAGTGTTTACATTTTCCCTGCTTGCAACAGGCAACCGGTCAGCCCTTTACAACTAGTAACAGGGACTTTTGGACAGTGGGGCAGCCGTACATAGTACATGTTTTTCAGGATAGGCATAGAAGAAGCTGAGAAAACATAGGAGACATAGAAGAAGCTAAGATGAATGCAGGTGACGTAGTGACGTGAACTTTGAGGGTGCAACAACAATCTGGGAGCCGCTAGAGGTCATTCAATTCTTTGCCTCTGCTCATCCCCAAGCTCCTCCCTCCTGCCAACACAACACACACCGTGTCCTCCCCTCCTCACTTACAATAGATGCTGGTTTAATTGACCACTGATCCACCAGGCCAATTTGTTGAGTGTAGCGATATAGCAGGGAATCCTGCTATTAGTGGGGCAGGGCAGGTAAGGAGGCCTGCAGGTACAGTATAGGCTTGAACATGTGGTCCAGGAGGATAAAAAGTTGGAGACCGTCAGTTCATGACAAATGACAATTATAATATTGATATCTGCCACTTCCATTTCAGTATATTTGTTAATCATTGAGGGTTACTGATGAAATCATTGTGAAAATAGAGACATGCTCTGGAACAAAACTGGTACCAGGCTTTCCTTGTTGTGACATCACAGGATAAACATTGGGAGAGAGGGCAAAAGGGAGAGGATGGATGCCCCTACTGTTAATCAATGGAACATGACAGTTTGAATTAGGATTTCATTTAACATACTGAGCAACTCTATAAAGACTGGTGTAAGCGTCTAGGTGTTAGTTTGAGTGTGTGAGTGAGTATGTGAACAAGAGTGGCAATATAGGTGTGATAGGCAGATATATATGTAAACAGGGCTGGAAAGTGACTGGTAGCAAGAATATATAAATATGTATGGTAATATACCAGTGGTAATATATACAGTGCCTTCAGAAAGTATTCAGACCCCTTGACTTATTCCATATTTTGTTGTGTTACAGCTTGAATTCAAAATGGATTAAAACAAATTAAACAATGCTCACCGATCTACACACACATACCTCATAATAACAAAGTGAAAATATGTTTTTAGAATTTTTTGCAAATGTATTGAAAATGAAATACAAAAATATCTTATTTACATAAGTATTCACACCCCTGAGTCAATACATGTTAGAATAACATTTGGCAGTGATTACAGCTGTGAGTCTTTCTGGGTAAGTCTCTAAGAGCTTTGCACAGCTGGATTGTACAATATTTGCACATTATTCTTTAAAAAAATCTTAATGGTCTGTCAAGTTGGTTGTTGATCATTGCTAGACAGCCATTTTCAAGTCTTGCCATAGATTTTCAAGCCGATTTAAGTCAAAACTGTAACTAGGCCACTCAGGAACATTCAATGTCGTCTTGGTAAGCATCTCCAGTGTATATTTGGCCTTGTGTATTTGTCTCCAAGCGTCCGTTGGAAAGCAGACTGAACCACGTTTTCCTCTAGGATTTAGCCTGTACTTATCTCTATTCCATTTCTTTTGATTAAAAAAAAAAACTCCCTAGTCCTTACCAATGACAAGCATACCCATAACATGATGTAGCCACCACCATGCTTGAAAATATGAAGAGTGGGACTCAGTGATGTGTTGTGTTGGATTTGCCCCAAGCATAACCCCTTGTATTCAGGACATACATTTCATTTCTTAGCCAATTTATTTGCAGTTTGCATGTTCTGGAATATCTGTACAGTTCACTCTGTCATTTGGGTTAGTATTTTTGGAGTAACTACAATGTTTTTGATCCATCCTCAATTTTCTCCTATCACAGCCATTAAACTCAGTAACTGTTTTAAAATCACTATTGGCCTCATGGTGAAATCCCAGAAAGGTTTCCTTCTTCCCTGACAACTAAGTTAGGAAAGACGCCTGTATCTTTGTAGTGACTAGGTGTATAGATACACCATCCAAAGTGTAATGAATAACTTCACCATTCTCAAAGGGATATTCAATGTCTGCTTTTTACATTTATTTTTATCCATCTACAGATTTTCTCCAGAAAATCACATTGTAGGATTTTTTATGAATTTATTTGCAAATTATGATGGAAAATAAGTATTTGGTCAATAACAAAAGTTTCTCAATACTTTGTTATATACCCTTTGTTGGCAATGACACAGGTCAAACGTTTTCTGTAAGTCTTCACAAGGTTTTCACACACTGTTGCTGGTATTTTGGCCCATTCCTCCATGCAGATTTCCTCTAGAGCAGTGATGTTTTGGGGCTGTCGCTGAGCAACACAGACTTTCAACTCCCTCCAAAGATTTTATATGGGGTTGAGATCTGGAGACTGGCTTGGCCACTCCAGGACCTTGAAATGCTTCTTACGGCCACTCCTTCGTTGCCCGGGTGGTGTGTTTGGGATCATTGTCATGCTGAAAGACCCAGCCACGTTTCATCTTCAATGCCCTTGCTGATGGAAGGAGGTTTTCACTCAAAATCTCACGATACATGGCCCCATTCATTATTTCCTTTAACGGATCAGTCGTCCTGGTCCCTTTGCAGAAAAAACAGCCCCAAAGCATGATGTTTCCACCCCCATGCTTCACAGTAGGTATGGTGTTCTTTGGATGCAACTCAGCATTCTTTGTCCTCCAAACACGACGAGTTGAGTTTTTACCAAAAAGTTATATTTTGGTTTCATCTGACCATATGACATTCTCTCAATCCTCTTCTGGATCATCCAAATGCACTCTAGCAAACTTCAGACGGGCCTGGACATGTACTGGCTTAAGCAGGGGGGACACGTCTGGCACTGCAGGATTTGAGTCCCTGGCGGCGTAGTGTGTTACTGATGGTAGGCTTTGTTACTTTGGTCCCAGCTCTCTGCAGGTCATTCACTAGGTTCCCCCGTGTGGTTCTGGGATTTTTGCTCACCGTTCTTGTGATCATTTTGACTCCCACGGGGTGAGATCTTGCATGGAGCCCCAGATCGAGGGAGATTATCAGTGGTCTTGTATGTCTTCCATTTTCTAATAATTGCTCCCACAGTTGATTTCTTCAAACCAAGCTGCTTACCTATTGCAGATTCAGTCTTCCCAGCCTGGTGCAGGTCTACAATTTTGTTTCTGGTGTCCTTTGACAGCTCTTTGGTCTTGGCCATAGTGGAGTTTGGAGTGTGACTGTTTGAGGTTGTGGACAGGTGTCTTTTATACTGATAACAAGTTCAAACAGGTGCCATTAATACAGGTAACGAGTGGAGGACAGAGGAGCCTCTTAAAGAAGAAGTTACAGGTCTGTGAGAGCCAGAAATCTTGCTTGTTTGTAGGTGACCAAATACTTATTTTCCACCATAATTTGCAAATAAATTCATAAAAAATCCTACAATGTGATTTTTCTGGATTTTTTTTTCTCAATTTGTCTGTCATAGTTGACGTGTACCTATGATGAAAATTACAGGCCCTCTCATCTTTTTTAAGTGGGAGAACTTGCACAATTGATGGCTGACTAAATACTTTTTTTCCCCACTGTATCAATAGGTGCCCTTCTTTGCGAGGCATTGGAAAACCTCTCTGGTCTTTGATGTTGAATCTGTGTTTGAAATTCACTGCTCGACTAAGGGACCTTACAGATAATTGTATGAGTAGGGTACAGAGATTAAGTAGTCATTCAAAAATCATGTTAAATACTATTATTGCACACAGTGTGAGTCCATGCAGCTTATTATGTGACTTGTTAAGCACATTTTTACTCCTGAACTTATTTAGGCTTGCCATAACAAAGGGATTGAATACTTATTGACTCAAGACATTTCAGCTTTTCATTTTTTATGACTTTGTAAAAGTTTCTAAAAACTTTGACATTATGGGGTATTGTGTGTAGGCCAGTGACACAAAATCTCAATTAAACCATTTAAAATTCAGTCTGTAACAAACACAACAAAATGTGAACAGAGTAAATGGCTGTGAATACTTACTGAAGGCACTGTACCTGTCGACAGCAGAGGGAGCACACCCCCATCCACATCGACGGGGCCGCAGTGGAGAAGGTGAAAAGCTTCAAGTTCCTCGGCGTGCACATCACTGACAATCTTAAATGGTGCACCCACACACAGACAGTGTGGTGAAGAAGGTGCAACAGTACCTCTTCAACCTCAGGAGGCTGAAGAAATCCATCTTGGCTCCTAAGACCCTCACATACTTTTACATATACATCCTGTCAGGCTGTATCACCGCCTGGTACAGGGAACTGCATCGCCCGCAACCACAGGGCTCTCCACTGGGTGGTGCGGTCTGCCCAACGCATCACCGGGGGCACACTGCCTGCCCTCCAGGACACCTACAGCACCCGATGTCAAAGGAAGCCCAAAAAGATAATCAAAGACGTCAACCATCGGAGCCATGGCCTGTTCACCTTGCTATCATCCAGAAGGCAAGGTCAGTACAGGAGCATCAAAGCTGGGACCGAGAGACTGAAAAACAGCATCTATCTCAAGGCCTGTTAAATAGCCATCACTAGCCGGCCTCCACCCAGTACCAAGCCCTGAACTTAGTAACTGTCACTAGCCGGCTACCACCCGGTTACTCAACCCTGCACCTTAGAGGCTGCTGCCCTATGTACAGTGCCTTGCAAAAGTATTCATCCCCCATGGCGTTTTTCCTATTTTGTTGCATTACAACCTGTAATTTAAATGGATTTTTAGTTGGATTTCATGTAATGGACATACACAAAATATTCCAAATTGGTGATGTGAAATGAAAAAAATTATTTGTTTCAAAAAATTGTAAAAAATAAATAACGGAAAAGTGGTGTGTGCATATGTATTCACCCCCTTTGCTATGAAGCCCGTAAATAAGATCTGTTGCAACCAGTTACCTTCAGAAGTCACATAATTAGTTAAATAAAGTCCACCTGTGTGCAATCTAAGTGTCACATGATCTGTCACATGATCTCAGTATATATTCACCTGTTCTGAAAGGCCCCAGAGTCTGCAACACCACTAAGCAAGGGGCACCACCAAGCAAGCGGCACCATAAATACCAAGGAGCTCTCCAAACAGGTCAGGGACAAAGTTGTGGTGAAGTACAGATCAGGGTTGGGTTATAAAAAAATATCAGAAACTTTGAACATCCCACGGAGCACCATTAAATCCATTATTAAAAAATTTAAAGAATATGGCACCACAACAAACCTGCAAGAGAGGGCCGCCACCAAAATTCACGGACCAGGCGAGTAGGGCATTAATCAGAGAGGCAACAAAAGACAGAAGATAACCCTTAAGGAGCTGCAAAGCTCCACAGCAGAGATTGGAGTATCTGTCCATAGGACCACTTTAATCTGTGCACTCTACAGAGCTGGGCTTTACGGAAGAGTGGCCAGACACTTAAAGACAAAATAAGCAAACACGTTTGGTGTTCGCCAAAAGCCATGTGGAGACTCCCCAAACATATGGAAGAAGGTACTTCCTGGTCAGATGAGACTAAAATGGAACTTTTTGGCCATCAAGGAAAACGCTATGTCTGGCGCAAACCCAACAACTCTCATCACCCCGAGAACACCATCCCCACAGTGAAGCATGGTGGTGGCAGCATCATGCTGTGGGGATGTTTTTCATTGGCAGGGACTGGGAAACTTGTCAGAATTGAAGGAATGATGGATGGCGCTAAATACAGGGAAATTCTTGAGGGAAACCTGTTTCAGTCTTCCAGAGATTTGAGACTGGGACAGAGGTTCACCTTCCAGCAGGACAATGACCCTAAGCATACTGCTAAAGCAACACTTGAGTGGTTTAAGGGGAAACATTTAAATGTCTTGGAATGGCCTAGTCAAAGCCCAGACCTCAATCCAATTGAGAATCTGTGGTATGACCTAAAGATTGCTGCACTCCAGCGGAACCCATCCAACTTGAAGGATCTGGAGCAGATTTGCCTTGAAGAATGGGCAAAAAGTTGCTAGATGTGCCAAGCTTATAGAGACATACCCCAAGAGACTTGCTGCAAAAGGTGGCTCTACAAATTATTGACTTTGGGGGGGTGAATAGTTATGCACGCTCAAGGTTTCAGTTTTTTTGTCTTATTTCTTGTTTGTTTCACAATAAAAAATATGTTGTATCTTCAAAGTGGTAGGCATGTTGTGTAAATCAAATGATACAAACCCCCCAAAAATCTATTTTAATTCCAGGTTGTAAGGCAACAAAATAGGAAAAATGCCAAGGGGCTTTGCAGCTCCTTCAGGGTTATCTTTGGTCTCTTTGTTGCCTCTCTGATTAATGCCCTCCTTGCCTGGTCCGTGAGTTTTGGTGGGCGGCCCTCTCTTGGCAGGTTTGTTGTGGTGCCATATTCTTTCCATTTTTTTTATAATGGATTTAATGGTGCTCCGTGGGATGTTCAAAGTTTCTGATATTTTTTTATAACCCAACCCTGATCTGTACTTCACCACAACTTTGTCCCTGACCTGTTTGGAGAGCTCCTTGGTATTTATGGTGCCGCTTGCTTGGTGGTGCCCCTTGCTTAGTGGTGTTGCAGACTCTGGGGCCTTTCAGAACAGGTGAATATATACTGAGATCATGTGACAGATCATGTGACACTTAGATTGCACACAGGTGGACTTTATTTAACTAATTATGTGACTTCTGAAGGTAACTGGTTGCAACAGATCTTATTTACGGGCTTCATAGCAAAGGGGGTGAATACATATGCACGCACCACTTTTCCGTTATTTTTATTTTTTTATTTTTTTGAAACAAGCTATTTATTTCATTTCACTTCACCAATTTGGAGTATTTTGTGTATGTCCATTACATGAAATCCAAATAAAAATCCATATAAATTACAGCTTGTAATGCAACAAAATACGAAAACGCCAAGGGGGATGAATACTTTTGCAAGGCACTGTACATACACATGCATATACACATACAGTGGGGAGAACAAGTGTTTGATACACTGCTGATTTTGCAGGTTTTCCTACTTACAAAGCATGTAGAGGTCTGTAATTTTTTATCATAGGTACACTTCAACTGTGAGAGACAGAATCTAAAACAAAAATCCAGAAAATCACATTGTATGATTTTTAAGTAATTAATTTGCATTTTATTGCATGACATAATTATTTGATCACCTACCAACCAGTAAGAATTAAGGCTCTCAAAGACCTGTTCGTTTTTCTTTAAGAAGCCCTCCTGTTCTCCACTCATTACCTGTATTAACTACACCTGTTTGAACTTGTTACCTGTATAAAAGACACCTGTCCACACACTCAATCAAACAGACTCCAACCTCTCCACAATGGCCAAGACCAGAGAGCTGTGTAAGGATATCAGGGATAAAATTGTAGACCTGCACAAGGCTGGGATGGGCTACAGGACAATAGGCAAGCAGCTTGGTGAGAAGGCAACAACTGTTGGCGCAATTATTAGAAAATGGAAGAAGTTCAAGATGACGGTCAATCACCCTCGGTCTGGGGCTCCATGCAAGATCTCACCTCGTGGGGCATCAATGATCATGAAGAAGGTGAGGGATCAGCCCAGAACTACACGGCAGGACCTGGTCAATGACCTGAAGAGAGCTGGGACCACAGTCTCAAAGAAAACCATTAGTAACACACTACGCCGTCATAGATTAAAATCCTGCAGCGCACGCAAGGTCCCCCCTGCTCAAGCCAGTGCATGTCCAGGCCCGTCTGAAGTTTGCCAATGACCATCTGGATGATCCAGAGGAGGAATGGGAGAAGGTCATGTGGTCTGATGAGACAAAAATATAGCTTTTTGGTCTAAACTCCACTCGCCGTGTTTGGAGGAAGAAGAAGGATGAGTACAACCCCAAGAACACCATCCCAACCGTGAAGCATGGAGGTGGAAACATCATTCTTTGGGGATGTTTTTCTGAAAAGGGGACAGGACGACTGCACCGTATTGAGGGGAGGATGGATGGGGCCATGTATCGCAAGATCTTGGCCTTCCCTCAGTAAGAGCATTGAAGATGGGTCGTGGCTGGGTCTTCCAACCCGAAACACACAGCCAGGGCAACTAAGGAGTGGCTCCGTAAGAAGCATCTCAAGGTCCTGGAGTGACCTAGCCAGTCTCCAGACCTGAACCCAATATAAAATCGTTGGAGGGAGCTGAAAGTCTGTATTGCCCAGCGACAGCCCCGAAACCTGAAGGATCTGGAGAAGGTCTGTATGGAGGAGTGGGCCAAAATCCCTGCTGCAGTGTGTGCAAACCTGGTCAAGACCTACAGGAAACGTATGATCTCTGTAATTGCAAACAAAGGTTTCTGTACCAAATATTAAGTTCTGCTTTTCTGATGTATCAAAAACTTATGTCATGCAATAAAATGCAAATTCATTACTTAAAAATCATACAATGTGATTTTCTGGATTTTTGTTTTAGATTACGTCTCTCAGTTGAAGTGTACCTATGATAAAAATTACAGACCTCTACATGCTTTGTAAGTAGGAAAACCTGCAAAATCGGCAGTGTATCAAATACTTGTTCTCCCCACTGTACATACATTTAAATACACATACATACAGTTGAAGTCGGAAGTTTACATACACTTAGTTTGGAGGCATTAAAACTTGTTTTTCAATCACTCCACTAATTTCTTGTTAACAAACTATAGTTTTGGCAAGTCGGTTAGGACATCTACTTTGTGCATGAGACAAGTAATTTTTCCAACAATTGTTTACAGACAGATTATTTCACTTATAATTCACTGTATCACAATTCCAGTGGGTCAGAAGTTAACATACACTAAGTTGACTGTGCCTTTAAACAGCTTGGAAAATTCCAGAAAATGATGTCATGGCTTTAGAAGCTTCTGATAGGCTAATTGACATCATTTGAGTCAATTGGAGGTGTACCTGTGGATGTATTTCAAGGCCTACCTTCAAACTTAGTGCCTCTTTGCTTGACATCATGGGAAAATCAAAAGAAATCAGCCAGGATCTCAGAAAAAATTGTAGACCTCCACAAGTCTGGTTCATCCTTGGGAGCAATTTCCAAACACCTGAAGGTACCACGTTCATCTGTACAAACAATAGTACGCAAGTATAAACACCATGGGACCACGCAGCCATCCTACCGCTCAGGAAAGAGACGCGTTCTGACTCCTAGAGATGAACGTACTTTGGTGCAAAAAGTGCAAATCAATCCCAGAGCAACAGCAAAGGACTTTGTGAAGATGCTGGAGGAAACAGGTACAAAAGTATCTATATCCACAGTAAAACGAGTCCTATATCGACATAACCTGAAAGGCCGCTCAGCAAGGAAGAAGCCACTGCTCCAAAACCACCATAGAAAAGCCAGACTACGGTTTGCAACTGCACATGGGGACAAAGATCTTACTTTTTGGAGAAATGTCCTCTGGTCTGATGAAACAAAAATAGAACTGTTTGGCCATAATGACCATCGTTATGTTTGAAGGAAAAAGGGGTTGCTTGCAAGCAGAAGAACAGCATCCCAAACGTGAAGCATGGGGGTGGCAGCATCATGCTGTGGGGATGCTTTGCTGCAGGAGGGACTGGTGCACTTCACAAAATAGATGGCATCATGAGGAAGGAAAATCATGTGGATATATTGAAGGAACATCTCAAGACATCAGTCAGGAAGTTAAAGCTTGGTAGCAAATGTGTCTTCCAAATAGACAATGACCCCAAGCATACTTCCAAAGTTGTGGCAAAATGGCTTAGGGACAACAAAGTCAAGGTATTGGAGTGGCCATCACAAAGCCCTGACCTCAATCCTATAGAAAATGTGTGGGCAGAACTGAAAAAGCGTGTGCGAGCAAGGAGGCCTACAAACCTGACTCACCATCTCTGTCAGGAGGAATGGGCCAAAATTCACCCAACTTATTGTGGGACACTTGTGGAACGCTACCTGAAATGTTTGACCCAAGTTAAACAATTTAAAGGCAATGCTACCAAATACTAATTGAGTGTATGTAAACTTCTGACCCACTGGGAATGTGATGAAATAAATAAAAGCTGAAATAAATCATTCTCTCTACTATTATTCTGACATTTCACATTCTTAAAATAAAGTGGTGATCCTAACTGACCTAAGACAGGGAAGTTTTACTAGGATTAAATGTCAGGAATTGTGAAAAACTGAGTCTAAATTTATTTGGCTAAGGTGTATGTAAACTTCCGACTTCAACTGTACAGTGAGGGAAAAAAGTATTTGATCCCCTGCAGATTTTGTACGTTTGCCCACTGACAAAGACATGATCAGTCTATAATTTTAATGGTAGGTTTATTTGAACAGTGAGAGACAGAAAAACAACACGAAAATCCAGAAAAACGCATGTCAAAAATGTTATAAATTGATTTGCATTTTAATGAGGGAAATAAGTATTTGACCCCTCTGCAAAACATGACTTAGTACTTGGTGGCAAAACCCTTTTTGGCAATCACAGAGGTCAGACGTTTCTTGTAGTTGGCTACCAGGTTTGCCACACATCTCAGGAGGGATTTTGTCCCACTCCTCTTTGCAGATCTTCTCCAAGTCATTAAGGTTTCGAGCCTGACGTTTGGCAACTCGAACCTTCAGCTCCCTCCACAGATTTTCTATGGGATTAAGGTCTGGAGATTGGCTAGGCCACTCCAGGACCTTAATGTGCTTCTTCTTGAGCCACTCCTTTGTTGCCTTTGCCGTGTGTTTTGGGTCATTATCCTGCTGGAATACCCATCCACGACCCATTTTCAATGCCCTGGCTGAGGGAAGGAGGTTCTCACCCAAGATTTGACGGTACATGGCCCCGTCCATCGTCCCTTTGATGCGGTGAAGTTGTCCTGTCCCCTTAGCAGAAAAACACCCCCAAAGCATAATGTTTCCACCTCCATGTTTGACGGTGGGGATGGTGTTCTTGGGATCATAGGCAGCGCATTCCTCCTCCTCCAAACATGGCGAGTTGAGTTGATGCGAAAGAGCTCCATTTTGGTCTCATCTGACCACAACACTTTCACCCAGTTCTCCTCTGAATCATTCAGATGTTCATTGGCAAACTTCAGACGGCCCTGTATATGTGCTTTCTTGAGCAGGGGGACCTTGCGGGCGCTGCAGGTTTCAGTCCTTGACGGCGTAGTGTGTTAGCAATTGTTTTCGTGGTCACTATGGTCCCAGCTGCCTTGAGATCATTGACAAGATCCTCCCGTGTAGTTCTGGGCTGATTCCTCACCGTTCTCATGATCATTGCAACTCCACGAGGTGAGATCTTGCATGGAGCCCCAGGCCAAGGGAGATTGACAGTTCTTTTGTGTTTCTTCCATATTGCGAATAATCGCACCAACTGTTGTCACCTTCTCACCAAACTGCTTGGCGATGGTCTTGTAGCCCAATCCAGCCTTGTATAGGTCTACAATCTTGTCCCTGACATCCTTGGAGAGCTCTTTGGTCTTGGCCATGGTGGAGAGTTTGGAATCTGATTTATTGATTGCTTCTGTGGGCAGGTGTCTTTTATACAGGTAACAAGCTGAGATTAGAAGCACTCCCTTTAAGAGTGTGCTCCTAATCTCAGCTCGTTACCTGTATAAAAGACACCTGGGAGCCAGAAATCTTTCTGATTGAGAGGGGGTCAAATACTTATTTCCCTCATTAAAATGCAAAATCAATTTATAACATTTTTTGCATGCGTTTTTCTGGATTTTGTTGTTGTTATTCTGTCTCTCACTGTTCAAATAAACCTACCATTAAAATGATAGACTGATCGTTTCTTTGTCAGTGGGCAAACGTACAAAATCAGCAGGGGATCAAATACTTTTTTCCCTCACTGTATATATACATATCATTTAAAAAATATAAATGTCCCTTTATTACTTTCCAACCCCACCACCCCTTCCCTAATTGGAGTAAACTAGTGAACAACAACGCTTAGGCCTCTACTTCCAGCTTCTACATACTATATACATTTTATGGACATAGTCAATCTTACAATAATTATATTTTGTTTGTTTTTACTCCTGAACTTCCTCTACCCTCAACCTCTCCGATCATTTTTATGACGTCCATCCGGTTTGCTTCTATATGCCATATCTTTCTAACTGTGCTCTTTCACAAAAGCTCTCAACCTATAACCTATATACTTATTATGGACACAGTATGCTTTACATTAGTTATCTTGTTGTTATTAGTTGTTTTTAGTTGTTATTAGTCCCATCCTTCAGCTCAATTCAACACCTCCCATCTATCTCTTAACACCATTCATATTGGATTTATATTTGCCATATATTTTTCAACTGTACTGAGATGTTTCACAAAAGTTCTGAACCCTTCTATTCTCATTGTTAATATACAGATTGTAAATTAAAAATAAATATTTTTGCCAAAAGTATTATTATATTATTGATCGATTGACTATGACTTTTCAGATCACCCAGTAGTGCTATCTGCAGGATTAGCTCCAGGTAAATATTGCAATCCTTCAGTCTTTCCTGTGACCAAAAACAAGCTACAAATGGACAGTACCAAAACAAATGATCTAATGATTCTGTCTCTTCGCAGCAAAATCTGCAGAGCTGGGAAGATTGTATCCCCCATATAAATACAATTATATTGGTAGCAAGAATTTTGTATAATAATTTAAATAAAAAAATTCTAAGTTTTGAATCCGGCATCGTTTTGCGTATCAGTTCATAAACACTATGCCATGGAATTGGTACTTCAAAAATCTCTTCCCAACTATTTTGCAATCTATATGGGACAGCTGTCAATCCTTTGGTCCTTAAATGAAACTGGTGTACTTTTTTATTTATCACAATTTTCTTTAACCAATTATGTTCTTTAATGCAGGGCTGACAGACAAGTTCCTTACTTTTTCCCCCAGTAATGCTGCAATTATTTGGTTGTAATTTTGGGTAGAGCAGACATTTCCATATGTTTTTGTTAGCTGCATGTGCGACATAACTCCACCAGTCCTACCTATGATATCATTTACGAAGATTATACCTTTTTTAAACATTTTTTAAAACATAATGTGTTTTTTCAATTAGCATATTTGAGTTTAACCACAATATTTGTTGTATTATTTGTTCTGTCATTTCTAGAGGATAAAATTGAAATTGCAACCAACTTTCTATGGCTTGTTTTAGAAATAGTGATATTTGGGAGATTATTTCCTTTTCAAATAACTGAAAGTGAGAGGTTGTAATCTGAATAAAGGGGAAAAGGCCATTCTTGAACATGAGGTGAGACAATCTTACTAATTTGCTAGAGAACCATTTTGGATTTAAGAATAACTTTTGTATGACTGAAGCTTTTAGTGATAGGTCTAATGCTTTAATATTTAATCATTTCTGTCCTCCGAATTCATATTAATTATATAAATAGGCCCGTTTAATTTTGTCTGGCTTGCTGTTCCAAATAAAATTGAATATTTTTTACTCATATAATTTAAAAAACAGTTTGCTAGGCGTAGGCAAGACCATAAGCAAATAGGTAAACTGGGACAATACTAAAGAGTTAATCAGGGTGATTTTTCCACAAATAGACAGGTATTTACCTTTCCATGGTAGCAAGATCTTATCTATTTTTGCTAACTTTCTATTAAAATGTATTGGAGTGAGATCATTTATTTCATTTGGGATATGTATTCCGAGTATATCCACATCACCATCAGACCATTTTATTGGTAAACTACATGGTAATGTAAAAAAAAAATTTTGTGATCCAATATGTAATATAGTACATTTATCATAATTTGGTTGTAACCATAGAGGTTAGAAAATGTATCTAGATCCTCTATGAGGCTGTGGAGGGTTTCAAGTTGTGGATTTAAAAGAAAACATCAATCATCAGCATACAATGACACCTTTGTTTTTAAGCCCTGGATTTCTAATCCCTTGATATTATTGTTGGATCTGATTTTAATAGCTAACATTTCGATGGCCATAGTGGACAACCTTGTTTTACTCCTCTTGACAGTTTAAAACTTTCAGAGAAATAGCCATTATTTATTATTTTACACCTAGGATTACTATACATGATTTTAACCCACTTTATAAGAGATTCTTCAAAATTGAAATGCTCCAGGCATTTATATATAAACTCCAGTCGTACTTTATCAAATGCCTTCTCAAAATCTGCTATGAAGAGCAGGCCTGGTTTCCCAGATTTTTCATAGTGTTCTATTGTTTCCAGTACTTGCCTTATATTATCTCCAATGTATCGTCCATGTAAAAAACCTGTCTGATTAGAATGAATAATGTCCGACAATACCTTTTTAATTCTATGTGCTATACATTTTTCTAGAATTTTTGCATCACAACACTGAAGTGTAAGGGGCATCCAATTTTTTTAATAGACTGGATCTTTATATTTCCCACTTGTATCCTGTTTCAGTAATAATTCAATCATACCTTCTTCTTGAGTGTCTGATAATCTACCATTTACATAGGAGTTGTTAAAACATGCTAATAACGGTCCTCTGAGTATATCAAAAAAGTTTTGGTATACCTCGACTGGTATGCCAGATGCTGGTTTAATTGACCACTGATCCACCAGGCCAATTTGTTGAGTGTAGCGTTATAGTAGTTAATCCTGCTATTAGTGGGGCAGGGCAGGTAAGGAGGCCTGCAGGTACAGTATAGGCTTGAACATGTGGTCCAGGAGGATAAAAAGTTGTAGACCGTCAGTTCATCACAAATGACAATTATAATATTGATATCTGCCACTTCTATTTCTGTATATTTGTTAATCATTGAGGGTCACTGATGAAATCATTGTGAAAACAAAACTGGTGCCAGGCTTTCCTTGTTGTGACATCACAGTAGAAACATGGGGAGAGAGGGCAAAGGGGAGAGGATGGCTGTACCTACTGATATTCAATGGAACATGACAGTTTGAATTAGGATTTCATTTAATATACTGTGTATCTCTATTGAGACCGGAGGTTAGATGAATAGGCTATGTATAAGTTAACGCAGATAGATAATATTAGTGTATAGAATTAGCATACAGTTAGGCTTTTGAACATAACAACTCATTATTACAGAATGCAGAATTGCAGGCATACTGTAAAATATGCACAGACACATAATGTATTGATGAGCCTGACCACACATCCACACAAGCAACCAATGAGAGTATGGTCCAAAGTTACCACCTTCTTTGGAACAGACTTTGATCAGAGACAGAGAGAGAGAGAGAGAGAGAGAGAGAGAGGAGAGAGAGAGAGAGAGAGAGAGAGAGAGAGAGAGAGAGAGAGAGAGAGAGAGAGAGAGAGAGAGAGAGAGGTGAGCTGAGACACCCACACAGAGGAATTGTAACTCAGGTACAGTGCATTCGGAAAGAATTCAGACCCCTTGACCTTTTCCACATTTTGTTACATTACAGCCTTACTCTAAAATGGATTTAGTTTGTAAAAAATCCTTATCAATCTACACACAATACCCCATAATGACAAAGTGAAAACAGGTTTTTAGAAATGTTTGCAAATTTATAACAAATAAAAAACAGAAAAACCTTATTTACATAAGTATTCAGACTATTTGCTATGAAACTCGAAATTGAGCTCAGGTGCATCCTGTTTCCATTGATCATCCTTGAGATGTTTCTACAACTTCATTGGAGTCCACCTGTGGTAAATTCAATTGATTGGACATGATTTGGAAAGGCACACACCTGTCTATATAAGGTCCCACAGTTGACAGTGCATGACAGAGCAAAAACCAAGCCGTGAGGTCGAAGGAATTGTCCGTAGAGCTCCGAGACAGGATTGTGTCGAGGTACAGATCTGAGGAAGGGTACCAACAAATTTCTGCAGCATTGAAGGTCCCCAAGAACGCAGTGGCCTCCATCATTCTTAAATGGAAGAAGTTTGGAAACACCAAGACTCTCCCTAGAGATAGCCGCCCAGCCAAACTGAGCAAACGGGGGAGAAGGGCCTTGGTCAGGGAGGTGAACAAGAACCCGATGGTCACTCTGACAGAGCTCCAGAGTTCCTCTGTGGAGATGGGAGAACCTTCCACTCCACCAATCAGGCCTTTATGGTAGAGTGGCCAGACGGAAGCCACTCCTCAGTAAAAGGCACATGACAGCCCGCTTGGAGTTTGCCAAAAGGCACCCAAAGGACTCAGACCACGAGAAACAAGATTATCTGGTCTGATGAAACCAAGATTGAACTCATTGGCCTGAATGCCAAGCGTCACGTCTGGAGGAAACCTGGTACCATCCCTACGGTGAAGCATGGTGGTTGCAGCATCATGCTGTTGGGATGTTTTTCAGCGGCAGGGACTGGGAGAAACTCCTCAAATACAGGTGTGCCAAGCTTGTAGCTTCATACCCAAGAAGACTTGAGGCTTTAATCGCTGCCAAAGGTGCTTCAACAAAGTAAAAAATATATATATACGTATATGCCATTTAGCAGACGCTTTTATCCAAAGTGACTTACAGTCATGCGTGTATAAAGTTTTGTGTATGGGTGGTCCCGGGGATCGAACCCACTACCCTGGCATTACAAGCGCCGTGCTCTACCAGCTGAGCTACAGAGGACCACTGAGTAAAGTACTGAGTAAAGGTTCTGGATACTTATGTAAATGTTATATTTCAGCTTTTTAATTTATTAGGTTGATGAGAGAAAAAAACGATTTAATTAATTTTAGAATAAGGCTGTAACGTAACAAAATGTGGAAAAAGTCAAGGGGTCTGAATACTTTCCGAATGCACTGTATATGGCTTTCCTAGGCTTTTCTCTTTTTGTCACACTTAATTTGAAAATATGAACTTTAGGGCTCAAAGTGCGGTCAATAGCAATAGATATTGCAATATCAATATCATAGATTTAGCAATATATTGATAAACTTCACCTGAGATGTGTAGCATCTACTTCACCTGAGATGTGTAGCATCTACTTACTTCACCAAGTGGAAGTAAGTAGATGAGCATCAGCAGTTTTACTCAGCATCGATGTGCTGAGCCTTGAAATAACAGCTAGGAATACATAAGCATCATGTCTTGATCACCTGATCTGTTTATTTTTATTTTTAAAAATCTTTATTTAACTAGGCAAGTCAGTTAAGAACAAATTCTTATTTACAATGACGGCCTACACCGGCCAAACCCGGGCGACGCTGGGCCAACTGTGCGCCGCCCTATGGGACTGCCAATCACGGCCGGTTGTGATACAGCCTGGAATCGAACCAGGGGGTCTGTAGTGACGCCTCAAGCACTGAGATGCAGTGCCTTAGACCGTTGAACCACTCGGGAGCACATATATACATCTCTGGAAAAAATTAAGAGACCACTGCAAAAATATAAGTTTCTCTGGTTTTACTATTTATATGTATGTTTTTGGGTGAAATTAACATTTTTGTTTTATTCTATAAACTACTGACAACATTTCTCCCAAATTTCAAATAAAAATATTGTCATTTAGAGCATTTATTTGCAGAAAATGACAACTGGTCAAAATAAAAAAAATTATGCAGTGTTGTCAGACCTCGAATAATGCAAAGAAAATAAGTTCATGTTCATTTTTAAACAACACAATACTAATGTTTTAACTTAGGAAGATTTCAGAAATCAATATTTGGTGGAATAACCTTGATTTTCAATCACAGCTTTCATGCGTCTTGGCATGCTCTCCACCAGTCTTTCACATTGATGTTGGGTGACTTTATGCCACTCCTGGCGCAAAGATTCAAGCAGCTCGGCTTTGTTTGATGGCTTGTGACCATCCATCTTCCTCTTGATCACATTCCAGAAGTTTTCAATGGGGTTCAGGTCTGGAGATTGGGCTGGCCATGACAGGGTCTTGATCTGGTGGTCCTCCATCCACACCTTGATTGACCTGGCTGTGTGGCATGGCGCATTGTCCTGCTGGAAAAACCAATCCTCAGAGTTGGGGAACAAAGTCAGAGCAAAAGGAAGCAAGTTTTCTTCCAGGACAACCTTGTACGTGGCTTGATTCATGCGTCCTTCACAAAGACAAATCTGCCCGATTCCAGCCTTTCTGAAGCACCCCCAGATCATCACCGATCCTCCACCAAATTTCACAGTGGGTGCGAGACACTGTGGCTTGTAGGCCTCTCCAGGTCTCCGTTTAACCATTAGATGACCAGGTGTTGGGCAAAGCTGAAAATTGGACTCATCAGAGAAGATGACCTTACTCCAGTCCTCTGCAGTCCAATCCTTATGGTATTTTGCAAACCTCAGCCTGGCTCTTCTTTGCTTCTCATTGATGAAGGGATTTTTTCTAGCTTTGCACGACTTCAGCCCTGCCCCTCGCCATGCACTTCACTCCAGCTGCCGTTTGCCATTCTTTTTGTAGGTCACTTGATGTCATCCCTACGGTTGTTGAGTGACATTCGAATGAGTTACGGTCATCCCGGTCAGTAGAGTCGTTTCGCCCTCTGCCGGTCTGTAGGTTTGTTGTCCCCAATGTCTGCTGCTTGACCTTGTTCTTATGAACCGCCGTCTTTGAAATTTTAAGGATGGAAGCAACCTAACGCTCACTGTATCCCTCTGCCAGTAAAGCCAGAATTGAACCCTTCTTTTCCTCACTCAAAACGTTCCTTTTCAACTCTGTTGGCATGGTCAATTGTTATTTTTTGATTAATATTACTTTTGAGGTACTATTAGCACTGTTTTTGCCATCCAGCTGGTCCTATTGCAAGAGGATAGTGATGACCACAGCAGTGGTTTTTATACTTTTCCTCGTTAAATAAGATTTGGTTCAGGTGATCACCTAATCAGTACCTAATTCAGTAGAATGAGGTGTGCCTGTGTTGGAATTCAACAGACACTGGAATGGAATGGCTGTCATACATGTAGTGATGCTGATTTAAGAAAAATATTCAGTGGTCTCTTAATTTTTTCCAGAGCTGTAAATACAAGTATGTTGAAGGTTCACTGAGTGTGCAATGATATGTAGTTAATGGGTGAACTACGTTAAGTCAGGTTTAGCTGACAATCACACTAAAATCTGAACGTGCATGGCAGATAGGTGGTGGGAAGGGTATAGTGTTATGTTGATGTATTCATTCATGATTTATTAACAAACTAGATGTGGTAAGTCTCTCCATTTCCACATGTAATCCGTTCCTGGCAATGAAAAATACATGAACTCATACTGTAGATATAAATGAAAAGCAGACATTGAGTAGACAGACCACTCCTGTTGCTCCTCTTCTGTACTATTCTATACCAAGGTTTTGTCCCCCCTCCCTACACACACACACATAGCACATAGCACAGTAGATCCTTTTATAAGGACAACAAAGCAAAATACTAAGGAAGTCTCGAGGTTTTGCTCGCCTGAGGTAGAGTATCTTATGATAAGCTGTAGACCACACTATTTACCAAGAGAGTTTTCAGCTATATTTTTCATAGCTGTCTATTTACCACCACAAACCAATGCTGGCATTAAGATTGCACTGAATGAGTTGTACAAGGCCATTAATCAACAGGAAAACGCTCATCCAGATGCAGCGCTCCTAGTGGCCGGGGACTTTAATGCAGGGGAAACTTAAATCCGTTCTACCTAATTTCTACCAGCATGTCAAATGTGCAACCAGAGGGAAAAAAAACTCTAGACCACCTTTACTCCACACACAGAGACGCATACAAAGCTCTCCCTCGCCCTCCATTTGGCAAATCTGACCATAACTCTATCCTCCTGATTCCTGCTTATAAGCAAAAACTGAAGCAGGAAGCACCAGTGATTCGGTTAATAAAAAAGTGGTCAGATGACGCAGATGCCAAGCTACAGGACTGTTTTGCTAGCACAGACTGGAACATGTTCCGGGATTCTTCAGACAGCATTGAGGAGTACACCACATCAGTCACTGGCTTCATCAATAAGTGCATCGATGATGTCGTCCCCCACAGTGACCGTACGTACATACCCCAACCAGAAGCCATGGATTACAGGCAACATCCGCACTGAGCTAAAGGGTAGAGCTGCCGCTTTCCAAGGAACGGGACTCTAACCCGGAAGCTTATAAGAAATCCCGCTATGACCTCCGACGAACCATCAAACAGGCAAAGAGTCAATACAGGTCTAAGATTGAATCATACTACACTGGCTCTGACGCTCGTCGGATGTGGCAGGGCTTGAAAACTATTACAGACTACAAAGGGAAGCACAGCCGCGAGCTGCCCAGTGACACAAGCCTACCAGACGAGGCTAAACCACTTCTATGCTCGCTTCGAGGCAAGCAACACTGAAGCATGCATGAGAGCACCAGCTGTTCCGGACGACTATGTGATCACGCTCTCCGTAGCCGATGTGAGTAAGACTTTTAAGCAAGTCAACATTCACAAGGCCGCTGGGCCAGACGGATTACCAGGGCGTGTACTCCGAGCATGTGCTGACCAACTGGCAAGTGTCTTCACTGACATTTTCAACATGTCCCTGACCGAGTCTGTAATACCAACATGTTTCAAGCAGACCACCATAGTCCCCGTGCCCAAGAACTCTAAGATAACCTGCCTAAATGACTACCGACCCGTGGCACTGACGTCTGTAGCCATGAAGTGCTTTGAAAGACTGGTCATGGCTCACATCAACAGCATAATCCCAGAAACCCTAGACCCACTCCAATTTGCATACCGCCCTCAACAGATCCACAGATGATGCAATCTCTATCGCACTCCACACTGCCCTTTCCCACCTGGACAAGAGGAACACCTACGTGAGAATGCTATTCATTGACTACAGCTCAGCATTCAACACCATAGTGCCCTCTAAGCTCATCACTAAGCTAAGGATCCTGGGACTAAACACCTCCCTCTGCAACTGGATCCTGGACTTCCTGACGGGCCGCCCCAGGTGGTAAGGGTAGGTAACAACACATCTGCCACACTGATCCTCAACACGGGGGCCCCTCAGGGGTGCGTGCTCAGTCCCCTCCTGTACTCTCTGTTCACCCATGACTGCATGGCCAGGCACGACTCCAACACCATCATTAAGTTTGCCGACGACACAACAGTGGTAGGCCTGATCACCGACAACGATGAGACAGCCTATAGGAGGAGGTCAGAGATCTGGCCGTGTGGTGCCAGGACAACAACCTCTCCTCAACGTGACCAAGACAAAGGAGATGATTGTGGACTACAGGAAAAAAAGAGGACTGAGCACGCCCCCATTCTCATCGACCGGGGCTGTAGTGGAACAGGTTGAGAGCTTCAAGTTCCTTGGTGTCCACATCACCAACGAACTATCATGGTCCAAGCACACCAAGACAGTCGTGAAGAGGGCACGACAAAGCCTATTCCCCCTCAGGAGACTAAAAAGATTTGGCATGGGTCCTCAGATCCTCAAAAAAATTCTACAGCTGCACCATCGAGAGCATCCTGACTGGTTGCATCACCGCCTGGTATGGCAACTGCTTGGCCTCTGACCGCAAGGCACTACAGAGGGTAGTGCGTGACGGCCCAGTACATCACTGGGGCAAAGCTCCCTGCCATCCAAGACCTCTATACCAGGCGGTGTCAGAGGAAGGCCCTCAAAATTGTCAAAGACTCCAGCCACCCTAGTCATAGACTGTTCTCTCTGCTACCGCACGGCAAGCGGTACCGGAGTGCCAAGTCTAGGTCCAAAAGACTTCTCAACAGCTTCTACCCACAAGCCATAAGACTCCTGAACAGCTAATCATGGCTACCCGGACTATTTGCACTGCCCCCCACCCCATCCTTTTTACGCTGCTGCTACTCTGTTAAGTATTTATGCATAGTCACTTTAACTCTACCCACATGTACATATTACCTCAACTACCTCAACTAGCCGGTGCCCCGCACATTGACTCTGCACCGTTACCCCCTGTATATATAGCCTCCCCTACTGTCACTTTATTTTACTTCTGCTCTTTGTTTTTCTCAACACTTTTTTTTTTGTTGTTGTTTTATTCTTACTTTTTTTGTTTAAAATAAACGCACTGTTGGTTAAGGGCTGTAAGTAAGCATTTCACTGTAATGTCTGCACTTGTTGTATTCGGCGCATGTGACCAATAAAATTTGATTTGATTTGATTTGATTTGATATTGTTACAAACCTGCAAAGAGAGAAGGAGTGCCGTGAGCTGACAGACTAGACCTCAAACAGATATACACCCATATTTCTAATCACAGTATTGAATGTCCCATCTCCCTCTCTCTTTCTCTGCTTTCTCTTGCTCCATTCAAATACAATGTACACACACACACACACACACACAAATCAGGAGAGATTTGGGAGGAGTAGGAGTAGAGGAAATCGAAGAAGGAGTGGAGGTTAGAATTAGGGTTGAGGGAGGGGTGGAGGGGAAGGATTGATGTGATTGGTCCAGAAGGAGGGTGGATGTACTATCTGCTTCTTCTGAAAACATGGCTCAATGAATGAACACTCTTCATTTCAGGTAGCCAGCCAACACAACATTGAGGTAAATGCTATTATGCCCAGGGATAAGCCAAGTACTTTCCATGCATAGATGTTTCTCAAAGCTTTAACTGAGGGTCAGATTACCGTTCTGATATGGATTTGTACTCTGTTCTTTTCCAGTTCTCCTCCACAGCTGGCCAATTATTTGACTGACGGACGGACTGACTGACTGACTGACTGACTGACCAACTGATTGACTGACTGACTGAAACTGACGGCTGAACATTGGCTGGTTGACCGAGTTATTCTCCATCTATCTTCCACCAATCCACTGTTTTCCTTAAACACGGAGGTGAATATCACATTTAGAGATACACAGACAGAGGAACTGCCAGAGTAACTGTGTCTCAGATAGATGGCTGACAAGCAGATCAGGTAAGTGCAGATAAGGACATTTAGATGGAAACAGAAGAATCTGAGAGGGTTTTATCAAATGTTTTAATTGATGTTTTAGGTTGAATCTTGAACTAATTCCTCCACCATTTTGTTATTCTCTTTTGTTATTCATTGGTCATTCTAACCTTTTTCACCCCTTCTCACCCTTCTCTCTTTCTCTCCCTCTCAGTTTACCTGCCAAATTGATCAATGGGGGAATTGCTGGACTGATTGGTGTGACATGTGTATTTCCTATTGACCTGGCCAAGACCCGTCTCCAGAACCAGCAAAATGGTTCCCGTCTCTACACCAGCATGTATGTACAATGCTGTTCAACACACATTTTTAACCAGTCTCATTTAGAAATTCTAAAACAAACGATTCACTTGTAGTATCGGCTTACCTCTGGTTGATTCTCTGAGGTCTTTGCACAGTAATCTTCTGTGTTCACTACACAGGTCAGATTGCCTTATCAAGACCATCCGATCAGAGGGATACTTTGGCATGTACAGAGGTAGGACAAAAGAGTCTGTCTGTGTGTGTGTGTGTGTGTGTGTGTGTGTGTGTGTGTGTGTGTGTGTGCACACAGGTTTGAGCATGTTCTTTGTTTATTACTCTGTGTCTCTCTATTTATTTGACCATTAGGTGCTGCTGTGAACCTGACTCTGGTCACTCCAGAGAAGGCCATCAAACTAGCTGCCAATGACTTCTTTAGACAGCACCTGTCCAAGGATGGGTGAGTAGGGCTCAGAGGCCTCTTTCAAACACCTGCCTGTCAAATACTATCATACACCAGTCATAACTGACTGGCACATCAACCTCTTGCCCACTCTGATCTCCTTGAATTGATGTACTTGAAAGATGTAGTGTATACTATATCAACTTAACTAACTTCTTGTTTGGATTTGAAATAAATATCACTTCAGGATGCTAATAATATCTTCACTATGTGCTTTGATCCAGTGGTAATGCATTAGAGGTATAAATATTTTGTAAACATACAGCATGGATGATAGGACCAATCCCATAAGCCCCTGCAGCATTATCCGCATGACATACCTGGGCTATCTTTAGCGTCCCTCAACACTTCCATGGCGACCAAGAACATGGCTGATAAATTATTGAGTGACCTGTGCTAGCGAACTGGTGAATTATTAACATGTTTCTAAGACTGTGTGAGTATGTGTGTGTGTGTTTCTAAATGTTTCTATATGTGTATCACTAATGGTATGTTTATTGTTTTATGCATGTTTATAGTCTTGTCCTATGTGTTGTGGCAGATCAGGGGGTTGGGTCAAAACGTTTACACAGATCAGACACGGACAGAGTATGAGTAGCTCGGTTTCAAGGATGTTTATTAATAAAATAATCAAAAGAAAAGGTTAGGTCTCCCCCATGAGACCCTCTCCAGGATACTGTCTCCAACTCCATAGAAGTTACCTTCCTTCCCCCCAGTCCTCTCTCATGTGCTGCCCTTCTGGCAGCTTTATGGGCCTTGCACAGCTGGTGAGCAATCCGCCCTTAATTACTCACCAGCTCCCAATCAGCCACAATTAGTCCTGTCTGGGGAGCCTGTCGAGACCTGGCACGTCCAGCAGATGGAGCCACCGCCTCGTGATGTATACTCCATCTGTCACCAGGCCTCGACGAGTCTCCCCCTGGTGGCTGACCTGCTGTACGCAACACCCCTCCCTTAGCTATGTCGGGGAGGGGACGGTCTTCAGTGCAACGTCTGTCTCCCTTCTCGGTAGGGCATCCGCATTTCCATGCTTCGCCCCTGACCTGTGTACAACAGAAAAAGAGAAGCGTTGAAGGGACAAGAACCACCTGGTGACCCGATCGTTTGTGTCTTTACCCCTGGCCAGGGGAGCATGGTCCGTGACCAGGGTGAAGTGGGTACCTAACAGGTAATACTTGAGAGTGTCTAGCACCCACTTCACCGCCAGACACTCTTTCTCAACAATTTAGTATTTCTATTCTCTCGGTATCAGCTTTCGGCTGATGTACATAATGGGGTGCTCCTCCCCATCGTGTATCTGGGACAGAACGGCCCCTTGTCCCGTATCATCTGCATCCGTCTGGACCACCATCGGCACCTGGAAATCGGGCGTTACGAGAATCGGATGGGAGCACAGCGCTTCCTTCAGACGGCTGAACGCTGCTTCTGTCTCGTCCGTCCATTTCACTGTTTTCGGGAGGCGGGCCCTGGTTAGATCGGTGAGGGGGGAAGCTATAGCCGAAAGTTGGGGATAAACCGGCTATAGTATCCTGCCAGTCCCAGGAAGGCCTTGACCTGTGTCTTGGTGCGTGGAACGGGCCAGTCACGTACCGCGTGAACCTTCCTCTCCTGGGGCTTGACGTTCCCCCGTCCGATCAAATACCCCAGGTACTCCACCTCCTGGAACCCTAGCTTGCATTTCTTGGGATTTGCGGTCAACCCGGCTTGCTTGGAGGCGCGTCAGGTGCTCCTCCCAACCTTGGCTGTGGATGATAATATCATCCAGATAGGCCGCTGCGTACTGCTGGTGGGGTCGAAGCACTCTGTTCATCAGTCGCTGGGATGTGGGCGGGTCTCCGTGGAGACCGAACGGGAGCACCCAGTACTGGTACAGACCGTCTGGTGTCGAGAACGCCGTCTTCTCCCGGGAGGAGGCTGCCAATGGTACCTGCCAATATATTTTGGTCAGGTCAATGGTGCTGATGTACTGGGCCTTTCCCAATCGGTCGATTAGCTCGTCCACCCTCGGCATGGGGTAGGCGTCGAATACGCTTATGTCGTTCATACCCCGGAAATCATTACAGAAGCGGAGGCTACTGTCCGGTTTGGGCACCAACACAATGGGGCTGCACCATGCACTGTGGGTCTCTTCAACGACCCCCATCCTCAGCATAGCCTCCACTTCTTTCATGGCCTTCCGTCGGGCCTCCGGAATTCAATACGGCCTCTTTCTTACGTTTCCCCGGCAGTGGCGGCTCCTGAAAAAATTCTCAGGGGGGGCAATTTTTCTGATGATTTAGGTGACCTACACACATTTTAAAAAAGATATGTCCAGCAACAACATGAAGACAGGGGCAGCATATAAGTCAATACCAGAAGCATTTATTGACTGATCTCAAAAGTGTTGGCTTACCAGGGTTGGTGGAGCCCTCAGTTTCATCTTTGCCTCATAAAGCTAACTCAAACACTCCGCAAAACTTCACACACTGGATTAGCCGGCTGAGGATGTGGCGGTTCTTGCTAATGTCGTAGTAAATATATTTGTTATAGTGAATATGGAATATGATGTGTTGAGTAAAATGTTGTGCTAAGATCTATTTAGGTCAGGAGCTGGTTATAAGTTCTGTTCCTATCCAATAACAATGGACAAAAGGGTCCTATCTTGTCAGCCTTGTCAGTTTCAGTTCTCCAGTAAACTTGTGATTATCAACACTAACCTCATCGTTGTGGCGGCGGACAGCTAGCCTGTATCCCTCATCCAGTTGAGTGGGAATGTTCACTCTCCCCAAAGCAGACAATCTCAAACAGCTATCCATGTGGGTCTTTGACAGCTCATGTTTCTTAATCTTTCCTGAAAGATGGTGCATGTCCGTTACACACCAGTCGCTGTCCAAGCGGTGCTGTCTGCCGTGCCGCCTTCAGGGTGAAAGAGTAAGCAGGGGGGTAGCAGAAGACTGCATTAGCTACATCGCAGCCTGCTAGCCAGGTTTTTCGTTCTTACCAATTTTTGAAAATCCTCGGGTGTAGGACTTCCCCTTTAGTAGAAACCTGTTGAATTATTAAATTTGGTCTGGGAGGTCCTAATTGTTTCGTTGCCAATTTATCTTCATTTGTTCGGCCGACAAAAAGGAACTTCTTTCAAAGACACAATCGAGTTGCACTGAAGCCTAGCCATTTTGATAGAAGTAGTGAATTGATTGACGCCTGCTACCCGCTCTTTTCTTAGTTACGTTCATGGTTATATGTTACGTATGACGAAAGCGTAAGTGCAAGCCCTCAGAAACCCATAGAGATTGTATTGAAAGCTCTGATATTTGAAAAAATAGATTTTACATGGGAGTCTATGACAGACTTCTGGGCGATTTTCAACCTGACTGAAATCGCCCCAAAAGGGGGGCCATTTGAAGCACGACTTTAGCCTGATTGGACATTTAGTGGCACTGTGGCAGATCAGACGTCTAGATTACAACACTGATAACTACTGTTGCCGTGATATAATTGATTAGAAAAAAAATCCCTTCCTTTTCCCGTTTGGCAGTG
Organism: Coregonus clupeaformis; assembly: GCF_020615455.1. Taxonomy (NCBI): domain Eukaryota; kingdom Metazoa; phylum Chordata; class Actinopteri; order Salmoniformes; family Salmonidae; genus Coregonus; species Coregonus clupeaformis. The sequence goes on from NW_025533623.1 coordinate 58,895, forward strand.
CGTCGCCCATATCGCCCTATTGAACACACCGCCCCTGTTCCCCGGTGGTGTTCAATGAGGGTCGTGCAGCCCAGGGGCTGGGCTCCCCGATTGTAGACCTGGGCTTGGGCGCGTTGGGCCTTCTCCATATGTTCCCTCACGACTGGCCGTATGGCTGTCATCTGCTCCCGCATCGTCTCCACGTGCTCTACCACGCTGCGTAAGGGGGTCGGTTGGGCTTTCCACACCTCCTTGGCGAGGTCCAGTAGGCCACGGGCGTCCTCCCCGTAGAGGAGTTCAAACGGGAAAACCCAGTGGAGGATTGGGGTATTTCTCGGATTGAGAACATTAGGTGGGGTAGCAGCTGGTCCCAGTTCTTCCCGTCCTGCTCGATGACCTTCCGCAGCATCTGTTTGAGCGTTTTGTTAAAGCGCTTGACGAGCACATCCGTCTGCGGGTGAAAAATGGAGGTCCGGATCTGCTTGATCTGCATGAGGGCACACAACTCTTTCATGAGGCGGGACATAAACTCTGTACCTTAGTCTGTCAGGATCTCGTTCGGGATGCCCACCCGGCCTCGACGAGTCTCCCCTGGTGGCTGACCTGCTGAACGCCACCGGGTATAGAAACAGGGAGTTAGCATGATGCATTTATGTTGTGTGCGTTTTGTTTAATGCATGTAAAACCCCTGAGATAGCACCAGACCATCCAGAGAAAGAAGTAATTGAACCAAAATAATTATGACATTTCTTCTCTCTCACAGTCAGAAGCTCACCCTGCTGAGGGAGATGCTGGCGGGTTGTGGTGCTGGTACATGTCAGGTGAGCTCAGCTGGGGCATCAGCCTCAGACAGCTCTCTACTACAGCCTTGTGGCTCAACAGTAGTTATGCACACTAGTAGTGTGTCTGCCTGGGTATTTGAACTCTTCTGAAACTAAGTCACACTGTCTCTCCATCTCTTTGTCTCTTTGTCTCTCCATCTCTTGATGCAGGTCATCGTCACCACTCCCATGGAGATGCTAAAGATCCAGCTACAGGATGCAGGGCGGATAGGTGAGAGATGGGTAGAAGAAGGAGAGAGCAGGTTGTATGTTCCCCTGTTCCCAGTCAATGTTTTATGACTAACCAGTGTATTGTCAGCCAAACAAGCACTAACAGATCATAGAGATCTGATCCGTTAGAACTAGTAAGAACCAGCATTGTTATTGTGTCAATGTACCAATAGTTATTGTAATGCTTGAACACATTTGTGACTCTTCCTTGTGTTCCTGTGACTCCCCAAATTTATTTTTGTTTGCCAACTTCTCCTGAGGCATTGCTGCTTCCCTGTCCCTGGTTGATGATGTCACACTGATGATACTGATGTTGCTGTGTGTGTGCAGACACTTGTAGAGGCTCAGAGGAAGCTGATGCCCCAGGCTGCAGGTGGGGCCCCTGGGGGGCCCAGTGGAGGTGAGGACCCATACAGCCATGCAGCTCACCCGGGGGAGCTGCTGAGGAGCCAGGGCATCGCAGGGCTCTACAAGGGCCTGGGGGCCACACTGCTGAGGTACATCTGCACAGAGACACAATGGCAATCTTGCAAGAACACACACAAATGAAGATGATACATATTTGTTGTTCCATTCCTCTGTTCTCTTAGGGACGTGCCATTCTCCATAATCTACTTCCCCCTGTTTGCCAATCTGAACAGCCTGGGTGGCCGTGGGGCTGATGGCCCCGTTCCCTTCTATGTGTCCTTTGCATCAGGCTGCATCGCTGGCAGTACAGCTGCTGTGGCAGTTAATCCAGTGGATGGTAAGGACCGTCAAGTGTGTATACAGGTATGAGTGTGTATTCTGCCTGCCGTGTGCCCTGTAAGACAATTGATACAGTATGTGTGTTACAGTGATTAAGACCAGAATTCAGACCATGACACGGGGAAGTCGGGAGGACACCTACAGCGGAGTGACAGACTGCATCAGGTAACCTCTCCTTCTCACTCTAACTCTTCCACTGCTTCCCTCCTGGTTTTGGTGTCTGTGAGTTCAACCAACCTAATCCACCTTTCCCTAAAATGTGAACAGCAGACCTATGAAGAAAGAAACATGATGACAGGCATTCTCTGATCGATTATATCCATGTTATATGATGGGAGAACATTACAACATCTACTGGTACTATTAAATAAATGGAGAAGGCATTTTAGGCTAGAATATAGATACACCCCTATATCACAACCCTCTTGTCTAACAGGAAGATTCTGCACCAAGAGGGTCCCTCTGCTTTCCTGAAGGGGGCGTACTGCCGTGCTCTGGTCATTGCTCCGCTCTTTGGCATTGCACAGGTGGTCTACTTCCTGGGAGTGGGAGAGTTCCTTCTCAGCTTCCTGCCTCAATGGAACAACTAGTCTTGCACTTTCCTCTCCTGCACAGCTCACATTGGAGCCAGGTAATCTGGCACCTACCTCTCCTACACAGCCCACATTGGAGCCAGGTAATCTGGCACCTACCCTCCTACACAGCCCACATTAGCCTAAGGCCTAAAGGAGTTAGTCAGGGTCAGACAGAACAGTGTGTGTGTTCTAGACCAGAGTATGTCCTCTGCACCTGTTGAGGGTGTTCTGATAGGTCATCCTTTTTACATCCCCTACGTGAGATGAATTACTGTAAATATTTGAATTTAGGTCTGATTTAGAATTGTATGATAAACATTCAATATCATTTCAAGTGTACTTTTAGTTGTGCTTTATCAAGGTTTAGTCATGGAATTCTCTCTATTGTTTTTACTAAGATGTTGCTATCATGATATAAAAATCTGTTCAATCATGTTAACTCAGTATATATCTGTCTCAACATGACTGTACTGTAATATATTCTCTCTGTATTGATACTGTTTTATTGTAGTTTTGTGGCTGTTTTGCACAGCTTCTGTACCTCTTTCCAAATTGTGTTTCCCTCTTCGTCCATAAAGAAGCTTTAGAATTGCATTCTTCTTCCAAGAATGCATTGAGTATTTCATCACAGTGATGCTAAGAGATGATCTGGGGTGTATCCAGGATTACCAAAGATATAACATAAGATGTTGGCAGATGTTGGAAACGATGTAATCAAGCTGTGTGCCTAGAAAGAGTCAACATTGCCTGCAGCAAACGTAGCTGGTTGGTGACATTGGTGATTACACACCAAACACAATTAGCTGCCCAGCCACCATCTTGGCACCATTTTGTGACTAGATGTCAGTTCAGGGACCTGCCTGAATTTGTCCAATAGAAACTCTCATTTTCGTTGCAAAATGTTTTCCATTTGGAGTAAACAGTTTCTGTTGCAAAACATTTTGCAACAGAATCTGGTATATGAATACACCCCAGGGTTCTGAGAGTGGCCCTTCACTCACAGCACTCAACCAATCAGAGTCAAGTCATCTAATCAAAAAGATAAAAACCCACCCTTGACATTTGTGCAAGCCCATTGCCATTATCATTACTGAAAGGTACATTTGTAGGCCCTGTGTGACCCTGTATCATAAATGTAGTTACCTAGATTCTATATATTGTACTGGTTTTCACTGGACCGTTATTCCCTCTCCTCAGGAGGACACAGCACTTTTATGTCACCACCCCTCTTCCCTCCCCTGTAGATATGGTGGGTGTTGGGTTATAAGTTCGAGTCGTGAATATGGATGTGCACTGAAGGTGTAAAACAGACTGACAGCTATTTTATTATTCATGTGAGGTAAAATAAGAACAGAAAAAATGTATTCCTCTCGTACATATTGTTGTCTGAAAAAAATGAATGGGATTGTGCTACCCGTGTTGCCTTAAGATTCTTTCTCTCTATTTGTGTGACAGTCTTTGGTGTGTGGTTTGTCCTCATTCTACCGTAACAAGTCTCAAGGAAATCTGAAGAGGCCCCCTGGACTGTGGTAACCAAGGAAACAATGGAGGGATTGTTTAATGCATTTGCTTCACCAAATTAATCTATCTGAGTATCTCGCTGTCTCTGTCAGCCTGTCTCATTCCTAAGGAACCATTGTTATGTGCCCATCCAATAGCCAGATTCTCTAGTACACATGGGCATGGCTATTTGTCCTGGCCATTTTTCCTTGTGTCCTGTTGCTTTCTTGGCATTTTCTCCTTTGGAGGAGATCCATTTCCCACCTGCAGTGTTAGTCTTTCTCCACTCCCATGGATACCACTCAGATCCCATTTGAAAACAAGCAAGCAGAAACACTGTGTATAGAGGACACATTATTTACACCTTCCATTGTTATGCGGTTTTTACAGTGTTATCATATGTCCAGTAGATGGAGCCGGTGCAAGCTGGCATGCATTTAATGTACACTACATTTCATAGAATTTAATTCAGTTACAATAATCATAGGAGATGTTATGTTTGTACTATGATTATTATTGATATCATTAATTATTAACAATCATTCTAATATGTTATTATTATGTACTATGTAGGCTGCACAGGTGAATATGGCTAAAACAGGGTGGAGCCAAGGAACAAGGTAAACCGATAAGGCAGAGGGAGGGTGAGAGGGAGAGATGGAGAGATGGGAAGAAGGGAAGGGAGGGTAGAGGGAGAGATGAGAGATGGGGAGATTGGGAGATCGAGGCACTCAACCAAATCAGGGCATTGATTACAAAAGAAGTGAGTGCCTGGAGGGTGAGAATCTACTGCCAAGGACTGTCAAACACACACAGACCAGAGGGGATTTAGATGCCCCACCATCCTTTAGATCAATTTCATCATATCAATCTAGATCCAATTTATCGTAGGCCTACTGTCACAGGCAGTGCCATACATTTTGCTTTCATAAGACTTAAATTGCCTTCCTAGTGATCAATTAGCTTATTTACTATGACATTTCATATGTTGAGAAATTACATTCTCAAGGGGCATTGCAATAGCTATATTATTCACTCTGTTCCAGGGGAATGGGAGAGTATAGTATGTAAATGGCTCGTGAAATGACCTCTACCTTGATGCTGTATAACAAGCAGGAATTGTGTCTCAGGGCTATGAAAGTGGAAGAAATTGTACCAGCAAGTATGGCTGAAATGTATAGGAATATCTACTGTATATAGCTAAGCGATCTAAAGCTATTACGGTTCTGTAGTCATTATTTGCAATCTACAGTACAGTAAATGGCACTGGCTCATCAACAATTAATTTACTGTAAAATTGACATAACATTTTAGAAAACTGCACTTTATAGGTCTACATTAGCTTTTTGTCCCCCAGCAGATTGGTTTTAGGCAAGCTGGCGACTGCAAAATGACATAATGTCAATGGAAACCCTTGAGGATCAAAGCATTGCTGAAGTTGCGTTGATGAAAGAGTTGCCTTGAGTTCAGAGGCGACAGTGTGACAGGCTAATGAATATTCATGTCAGGGAGAGAGAGAGAGAGAGAGAGAGAGAGAGAGAGAGAGAGAGAGAGAGAGAGAGAGAGAGAGAGAGAGAGAGAGAGAGAGAGAGAGAGAGAGAGAGAGAGAGAGAGAGAGAGAGAGAGAGAGAGAGAGAGAGAGAGAGAGAGAGAGAGAGAGAGAGAGAGAGAGAGAGAGAGGTTTTGGAGTATTTGTTTGATATCCAGAGTGTAGCTCTTAGTGGGCTGTAACCTACACTCTAAAAAATGCTGGGTTAAAAACAACCCAATTTGGGTTATTTGGTAACCCTGTGCTGGGTAAATATTGGACAGACCACACGCTGGGTTATTTTGACCCAGCCAGTAGGGTTGCATTAATAACCCAACATGTTGGGTTGTTTGGATTACCAAACATGGGTTAATTCAACCATCAGTTGGGTTTGTATTCACTTTAATGCTGGGTCTTTTTTTATGTAATCCTAGGTTATTTTAAGGAGGCGTGGCCTATTAGGGGTGTGGCTTTAATATAGTTATGTTTGGCCACCCATGAGGGAAAATGTCATTCCTGTTCATCATATTAAGTTTGTACAATGCAAAATAAAATGATTTTGGAATATTGTTGCAAATTACATATTTTAATCTAAAGTGAATAACATTATAATGGCGACAGGTAGCCTAGGGTGTTAAGAGTGATGGGCCACTAACCGAAAGGTTGCTGGTTTGAATCCCAGAGTTGGCGAGGTGGAAAAATCTGCTATTCTGCCCTTGAGCAAGGCAGTTAATCCCCAGCAACAGTTGCTCCCTGGGCACTGATGACATGGATGGAGATTAAGGCAGTCCCCCGGACCTCTCTGATTCAGAGGGGTTGGGTTAAATGCAGAAGACACATTTCAGTTGAATGCATTCAGTTGTGCAACTGATTAGGTATCCCCTTTCCCTAAAGTGGTAGCTATCCCAACAATGGGATATGAATAGGCTCTTGAGGAACTAATACACATGTGTAAGCCTCATTAAAGCAACAAATGTTTCAGTGTTCAACCTTAACATTTACTAACAATACAACAGAACAAATGAACCAGAATGGCATTTACTCTGACAGGTGGCATAAAAAAAACATCTGAAAGCGAGTGTGTTGAGTGTCTCAAGAACTGCAAAATTGCTGGGTTTTTCATGCTCAACAGTTTCTCGTGTGTCTCAAGAATGGTCCACCACCCAAAGGACATCCAGCCAACTTGACACAACTGTGGGAAGCATTGGAGTCAACGTGGGCCAGCATCACTGTGGAACGATTTCGACACCTTGTAAAGTCAATGCCCCGACGAATTGTTCTGAGGACAAAAGGGGGTGCAACTCAATATTAGGAAGGTGTTCCTAATGATTTGTACACTCAGTGTATGTCAGTGAGAGATAGGTGCCAGACAGACAACTGCGTTCTGGGACAGGGAAAGCAATATCTTGCAGCCAAAAGGCTTACAATGAGACAGGAAGATGTACATGGCCAACATCACTCCAAGGGCCAGCATATCAGCTCCAATCTCATGGAGGTGTCATTGGCCTCCATTATTATTGAGTACTCAAGGTTAAGGAATGGAAGATGGGCCTACAACCCTGTTGCTTTAGCACATTTTGTTTAAAACATCTTGAATTTTAAATTAGAGTAAGAATGTTTCTCAATTTTATATGGGCTAGCCTATTATCAATAGCAATTAAATGCGTAATTGATAGCCTACATCATTAAATACTTGGCATGTGGTCAAATGAAGATGCGTATATAAAATTAGTCTACACCAAACTTTAATAGGCCTTTATCACATAAAAATGATTGTACTGTATGCCATTCGTTGTTTTACAACACTAGAGACCGCTGGTGAGCCATGTCAGTCATGTTGCTACGGGTGGACGTGAGCGGTGAGTAAATCAACTTTTCGTATTGGCTATAACAGTCCTACGGGGAACACAGATTGAGTGTTACAAATAACACGCTCTTTCTCACGCAAGGAAGCGAGGATGAACCAACGCTTATCACACAAAAAATGTGAAGGAGCTATGGTAGGCTACAGCAGGTGCGCGCGAGAAAATGCAACCGTTTCTCACGCACAACCCCAAATTAATTTGCTACCTGCAGTTGGGAGTCACTGACAACCTGTCGCCCATAGACTACCAACCTGACCAGGCTGAGACTACACATCTACAGACACCTATTCGCACATTTCCAGTTTGGTTAATTATGAGGCCACAAAGGCACACACATTTCCAGGTCTCTTTTTTTGTGGTGAATCAATCCCTCTGTCCCCTCCATTTGTCCTGGCTGGCTAGGCTCTCTGACTCTCGCCCCCTCTATATGTATTAGCCATCTGAGACGGTTTCTGGAATTCTCAAAGGACATGCTTATGAAATAAAGGGATTATAATGATAATCTTTATTGAGGTGAGGATAGGGATGGTGATTGAAGACTAACATCTAACTAGGTCGAACGAGGAGCGTACAATCTGGTGACGTGGAGTCTCTTCAAATAATAGGCAACATTCAAGTGTATGGTTCGATCAGCTGGCGGGAACCATAGCCCGAACACGGATTTTGACTCCAGCTGCGAGTACTTTGCACGGACTGCTTTCACGTCACCCCGCCCGTCTGCCGTCTGCCCATCTCCTCCCTGCAATCTTATTGCGACCATCCCCTTTGAGCGCCTCTGAACTGGAGAGACAGAGATAAAAAAAAAAAAAAAAACGAGAGAGCGCGAGAGAGATACTAAATAGATTCAGGCACCAACATTACCTACCTGCTCGAGCGTAATACGGGTAGGACACTCAAGTACGCACGCGTCCACGCGCACTCGTTGAGTAGCAAGACAATAAAAAGCAAGAACTAAAAAGCAAAATTGGAATTGGAGTTTAAAACACGAAGGCTACTCCTTAAAAATAAAAATAGAAGAATACAGCTTTACTGAAAAAAGCAACAGCCATGCATCTAAACAGAGAAGAAGGGAACAGCAAAGGTGAGAGAAAGACATCAATTTATCTATTCCATGCTAGACTGTCTGTCTCCGTTTTTAGGCTAGTTTGTTTGAGGCTCTTTGTGTTGGTTCAAAAACGCCCTTGAGTATGATTTGTTGATCTCAAGTAATGATGCTGGGGGTCATCGCCACAACACAAGCAGCGTGTTATTGCTGATTTGACTAGTGTCATCTCTATCAGAATGCATAGCCCATGATTTTGTTTACTCGTTACATTCCTTGTCATGTGCCTGGATGACATTCAAAGGCTACCTTGTCGTTCATAGACCACACCAAAGGCAATTGTGTAGATGGAATGACTACAATTAGGCTGGCAGCATGGAGACTCGGGTATAAGATAAAGATGCTTGTGCACTTGTTGTTCTCTAAGTATTGTTAACGTTAGCCTACATGTCACCGGTATTCACGTCAGGTAAGCTGAGCGGTAAAGCACACAAGGTCATCTCATCTCCTATCATGTCCACTGGTGTTTGTGTCCCTGTCTGAGAGAAAGAGAGAGAGAGGAGCGTAGTGTGTGTGTGTGGGGGGGTTGACGACGACGACACTACCTATTTAAGAAATGTATCCCACGTGCATCGGGGGATTGACAGGTTACAGGGAGAAGTAGTGGCCCTCTTCCCGCCCCTAAGTGTCGCCCCTGGTGGCAAGCAGTAGGCTACACACCTTCACAGCAAACACCTGCTGCTCAGGGAGAGAAATGTGTGAACAACATTATCCTCTATGAAGACTGTCAGTGAAACGTGAAATGGCTGAAAACAGCTTTATTCGTTCATGGACTTATTATGGCAGTGAAAAATGCACTTCCAATAAATCACCCAGTTCCAATAAATATTATTGGCTGTAGTCTGAATAGATATTTGCCACATGCGCGGAATACAACAGGTGTAGACCTTACAGTGAAATGCTTACTTACAAGCCCTTAACCAACAATGCCGTTAAAAAAAAAGAAAAAAAGTGTTAAGTAAAAAATAGATAAGTAAAAAAAAAAAAGCAAATAATTACAGAGCAGCAGTAAAATAAAATAACAGTAGGGAGGCTATATACAGGGGGTACCGGTACAGAGTCAATGTGCAAGGTAATTGAGGTAATATGTACATGTGGGTAGAGTTAAAGTGACTATGCATAAATAATAAACAGAGTAGCAGCAGCGTAAAAGAGGGGGATGGGGTGGGGGGGCAATGCAAATAGTCCGGGTAGCCATGATTAGCTGTTCAGGAGTCTTATGGCTTGGGAGTAGAAGATGTTTAGAAGCTTCTTGGACCTAGACTTGGCGCTCCGGTACTGCTTGCCGTGCGGTAGCAGAGAGAACAGTCTATGACTAGGGTGGCTGGAGTCTTTGACAATTTTTAGGGCCTTCCTCTGACACAGCCTGGTATAGAGGTCCTGGATGGCAGGAAGCTTGGCCCCAGTGATGTAGTGGGCCGTATGCACTACCCTCTGTAGTGACTTGCAGTCGGAGGCCAAGCAGTTGCCATACCAGATGGTGATGCAGCCAGTCAGGATGCTCTCGATGGTGCAGCTGTATAACTTTTTGAGGATCTGATTACCCATGCCAAATCTTTTCAGTCTCCTGAGGGGGAATAGGCTTTGTCGTGCCCTCTTCACGACTGTCTTGGTGTGTTTGGACCATGATAGTTTGTTGGTGATGTGGACACCAAGGAACTTGAAGCTCTCAACCTGTTCCACTACAGCCCTGTCGATGAGAATGGGGGCGTGCTCAGTCCTCTTTTTTTCCTGTAGTCCTGTGACAGATCACTTGCAGAATAGGCCTATATATTGAGGGTCATTTGCAGAGAGGATGGTGTCTGGAACAAGTGGTTTTCTGAACACTGTACTCTATAAAATGACCTAAATCGCTCCACATAATATAGCAAAAGCAAAGTGCAAACTCTGATGAACACAGAAAATGTGAGATTTTTTCATATTCCATCATCCACTCTAGAATTACTGGCTTATTTACTTTTTCATCAAGCCTTCCAAAAAGTTCCTCCAAAAGTATGTGGACACCTGCTCGTCGAACATCTAATTCCAAAGTCATGGGCATTAATATGGATTTGGTCCCCCCTTTGCTGCTATAACAGCCTCCACTCTTCTGGGAAGGCTTTCCACTAGATGTTGGAACATTGCTGTCAGGACTTGCTTCCATTCAGCCACAAGACCATTAGTGAGGTCGGCACTGATGTTGGTCAATTAGGCCTGGCTCGCAGTCGGCATCCAATTCATCCCGAAGGTGTTCGATGGGGTTGAGGTCAGGGCTTTGTGCAGACCAGTCAAGTTCTTCCACACCAATCTCGACAAACCTGTAGCTCAATTGGTAGAGCATGGCGCTTGTAACGCCAGGGTAGTGGGTTCGATCCCCGGGACCACCCATACGTAAAAATGTATGCACACATGACTGTAAGTCGCTTTGGATAAAAGTGTCTGCTAAATGGCATATTATTATTATTATTTATTATAAACAATTTCTGTATGGACCTCGCTTTGTGCACGGGGGCATTTTCATGCTGAAACAGGAAAGGGCCTTCCCCAAACTGTTGCCACAAAGTTGGAAGCACAGAATCATCTAGAATGTCATTGTATGCTGTAGCATTAATATTTCCCTTCACTGGAACTAAGGGGCCTAGCCTGAACCATGAAAAACAGCCCCAGACCATTGTTCCTCCTCCACCAAACTTTACAGTTGGCACTATGCATTGGGGCATGTAGCGTTCTCCTGGCATCCGCCAAACCCAGATTCGTCCGTCGGAGTGCCAGATGGTGAAGCATGATTCATCACTCCATAGAACGTATTTCCACTGCTCCAGAGTCCAATGGCGGAGAGCTGTACACCACTCCAGCCGACGCTTGGCATTACATATGGTGATCTTAGGCTTGTGTGCGGCTGCTCGGCCATGGAAACCCATTTCATGAAGCTCCCGATGAACAGTTCTTGTGCTGACGTTGCTTCCGGAGCTCGGTAGCACAACGCGCTTCAGCACTCGGCGGTCCCATTCTGTGAGCTTGTGTGGCCTACCACTCCGCGGCTGAGCCGTTGTTGCTCCTAGACTTTCACAATAACAGCACTTACAGTTGACCGGGGCAGCTCTAGCATGGCAGAAATTTAACGAACTAAGTTGTTGGAAAGGTGGCATCCTATGACGGTTCCACGTTGAAAGTCACTGTGCTCTTCAGTACGGGCCAATCTACTGCCAATGTTTGGCTATGGAGATTGCATGGTGTGTGCTCGATTTTATACACCTGTCAGCAACGGGTGTGGCTGAAATAGCCGAATCCACTAATTTGAAGTGGTGTCCACATACTTTTGAAAGTGGCACCTTTAATTGAATTGTTCGACGATTAACTCTGAAAAAGCAAGGCGATGAAGAGAGTAAGAGGCCCGAGAAAGCAGAGGTCAGAGTCGGTCAATGGGTCAGTAAAATGACTTATAGTGGCTCTGTGAAACAAGAATGCAGCATTCAGAGGCATCATGCCCATAGGGTGCACACGGGCATGTGCACCCTCAGATTTGTCCTGTTTTTAAATTAATTACTCAACTTAATTTTTAAGCCAACGTGTTATCATAACTGTTGATAAAAAGATGGCAGCGGGATTTTGCAGAGGGGGCACACTGACTGGACCAGGCAAAGAGTACCCCACCCGCATATTCTCCCTAGTAAGTGGTACCTTCCAAGGTGCACCACGGAGCAAAGACACAGCGTTTGATTTGATTTTCAGTGTTGCCAATTTAGCGACTTTGACGCTATATTTAGCGAGTTTTCAGACCTCTCCAGCGACTTTTATTGGTAAAAGACACTATTGTGAAATTCAGCTACTTTTCAGTCTGCCTTTGGGGAGTTTTGACATCGAGGATTTCTATGGTTTCATAGCATTTACCAACTTTTCCCACAAAAATTCTGCCGCAAACTAAAGTGGGAGAAGCTGTCTGTGCAACAGAAGTCACCGCAACGGCGCACATACAGGCGGAGAAGCACAAGGAGAGGGGGTGTGCGGCAGGAGAGGGGGCGAAAGCGCTATGTCAGGGACCGCAGTTGTGCTCCAGCAAGGCAAATTGGTGCTGAGACGTAGTCGTGGCAATGGCAAAACGTAATCTAGCCACTTCTAGCAACAAAACAATGAGCCAATAGCGATTCTCACTGAAAAATTGTTGGCAAAACTGTTGATTTTAGCTGCCGGTGATGGGCAGGACTCACACGAGGTATGTTTGTAAAGGAATTGAATCAAGCTATGTAGCCTATTGATTCCTTCTTAATGAATAAATAAAACTAAAATGTTTTGTTGTTTCTCTGTAGTACTAGCCGCCTAGCCATTTTATGACGTTGGCTTTAGCTAGCCAGCTAGATAGGTTCCGAATCTCCCAACCTCATTTCAGGCTATCAATGGAGTTAAAGTAGCTTGTCTAACTATTTTAGCTGGCATGTCTGCTGGCAAGGTTGCTAGACTTTAAAGAAAAGCAAGCAATTACTAAATGTACTGAGTAAAACTCACATTCCTTTCAATCTTTTACCCAGATTTTAGCAGAGATGCAGAGAAGCGTATTTAATTTCTTTAAGAAAATAAACACCAGTCAGGAGGTATGCTTAGATATGCAAAAAACATACTTGTTTTAAATGTAATCATGATATTAGTGTATGAATTATGATGCCATGATATGTGCCTGTATCCCACGTACTGTGTTGTAATGTAATATCCTAGGCATGTTAGTGCAGTATATTGAGATGTGTGATTTACAACAGTCAGAATGACACCCTCATTAAAATGACAATTGAACAGGTAAAGAGGTATGCTAGATAACCTATGCAGAAAAATATACATATTTTAAATATATAATTAGGCATAATGATTAAGACTCTAGATTGCAGGAAAAAGCTTTTTCAGGTGTTTGAAATACTTTGTGCCCCTGGCAGCTTTGGCCAGAATCTCACTATTGTATTACACTGATAAGTGTAGGCAGCTCTTCCTCTCCTCACAAGGCCACGTGCACTGCAGTGGATGTGTTAAAATACACACAGTCAGTCTCCCTTTCCCTTTCTCAGGTGGGCGAAAGGTCTTTATTAGACAAGTGTTTTACTGCCAGGTTTTACAGATGGTTGTTTGCATAATTAATGGTTCTATCTATAACAAGTGGGAGAAAGAACAACATGCCACAGGTAGGCCTGATTATCATGCACAGTCAAATCATATTTTTAAAAGTTGATTAATTTTAGCACAATTCTGTCAAATTGCATCCCACACTGGGTGGCCAATGTGACAGTCAGATGATGGTGTGTTTATAGCACAGCAATCCTTTCCAATAAAGATATCTGTCCCTCCGTTATTAGTAAATCACATACATCCAAAATGTTGGCCTTCACAGAAGACTACAAGGCTATGGAATCCAGAATGTCCAGCATGTCTTAATTCCACTCTGGAATGGTTTCCACCAATACATCTCCCAGCAGGGAATCTATTTCCCATCAGGAATGGTTCCCTGACAGGCAGCCTGTGCTGTACTGTGGGGGCATCCCTACAGTGGCATGTGATCTGACATCGGCACACACTGGATGTATTGACTCTGGTTAATCACAGCCCTAGGTAAAGATTAGACCACATCTGAGCCCTAAACTTGCTTATCAGACAACAGCAATAACTACATTTAGTAGGGAAGTCTTCAACTGCCACAACCAATGGCCTTTCCCTGGAAAAGCAGTTTTAGGGGGTTCTAGGTTTTGATCAGTGAGGTTAGGTGGAAACTCAACACACGGTGATACATCTTTTCTGATGAAATTCCTACTATTATTTATAGAGGTCACAAAGCCAAGGAAAAAATATATTATTTTTTCTGTCGCAGGTTTCTCAGTGATTTCAGGATCTTGATCCTGCTGGCGGCCAAAATCCAAACATACCGTTAATAATGCCATGCTAAATGTCATATTAATGGTATATGTCAAATGTTATATCATTGATGGAGAGTTTATCACCTTTATCCATCCTGTTTATTAGTATTCCTGCAGGGTGGCTCTGATGTCATAGCAGAGCAATAATCCAAACACTGGGAGAAGGTCAGAGGTATTGTGTTAGATGTCAGGACGTTTGTCTAACGTGTTCAGGTCTCCCATGTTAGATCAGGGGTAATACGTCTTCACTGGAAAACAAACTGCCACTCCTCTCAAAGCATTGTGGTCATTTTGCATATACAATACATTAATTATCAGCTTAGGTCTAGCTACATTCACAAAGTGTGTGTGTTTTTGGACATGGACTACTCACATATCCGCCTGTACTGCAGATACACTCCATGCCCTTTTTATGACCTTTACCTGATGTGTTCTTCTGTGAATGGAATCTGTGATAGTCTTCCATCCGTAAGATAACTTGGCTGCGGGGTGTCTGTAATGTCTGTCTAGTGCACCTTGTCTCGTGTGGGCTGGATCTGTGATAGTGGAGGACAGTGAAATTGTTTCACTCTACTGTGTCTTTAGTGATCTGGGAGTTTGCCATGGCATCGCTCTAGCTCTATCATCCATTCTGTGGATAAGAGATGTGCTGGGAGATTGTAGCACCATGACTCTGTCAGGGCCAGACACAGAGGAGAGACAGTGAGGGAGGGAGGCAGTAGGCTTGGAGGGAGGGAGGGAGGGAGACAGTAAGCATGGAGGGAGGGAGGGAGACAGTAAGCATGGAGGGAGGGAGGGAGGGAGACAGTAGGCATGGAGGGAGGGAGACAGTAGGCATGGAGGGAGACAGTAGGCATGGAGGGAGGGAGGGAGCCAGTAAGCATGAAGGGAGGGAGTGAGCCAGTAAGCATGGAGGGAGGGAGGGAGGGAGAAAGTAAGCATGGAGGGAGGGAGGGAGTCAGTAAGCATGGAGGGAGGGAGACAGTAGGCATGGAGGGAGGGAGGGAGACAGTAAGCATGGAGGGAGGGAGGGAGACAGTAAGCATGGAGGGAGGGAGGGAGACAGTAAGCATGGAGGGAGGGAGGGAGACAGTAGGCATGGAGGGAGGGTGACAGTAGGCATGGAGGGAGGGGGCCAGTAAGCATGGGAGGGAGGGAGGGAGGGAGTAGGGATGGAGGGAGGAAGACAGTAGGCATGGAGGAAGGGAGAGTGTAGGCATGGAGGGAGGGAGGGAGGGAGGGAGCCAGTAAGCATGGAGGGAGGGAGGGAGACAGTAGGCATGGAGGGAGGGAGACAGTAGGCATGGAGGGAGGGAGGGAGACCGTAGGCATGGAGGGAGGGAGACAGTAGGGAAGGAGGGAGGGAGAAAGTATGGAAGGAGGGTGGAGGTAGACAGTAGGCATGGAAGGAGGGAGGGAAACAGTATGGAAGGAGGGAGGGAGGGAGACAGTAGGCATGGAAGGAGGGAGGGAGACAGTAGGGAAGGAGGGAGGGAGGGAGTCGGTAGGGAAGGAGGGAGGGAGGGAGAAAGTAGGGAAGGAGGGAGGGAGACAGTAGGGAAGGAGGGAGAGAGGGAGTCTGTAGGGAAGGAGGGAGGGTGACAGTGGGGAAGGAGGGAGGGAGAGAGTAAGGAAGGAGGGAGGGAGAGAGTAGGGAAGGAGGGAGGGAGGGAGAGTAGAGAAGGAGGGAGGGAGGGAGACAGTAGGGAAGGAGGGAGGGAGGGAGAGAGTAGGGAAGGAGGGAGAGAGGGAGACAGTAGGGAGACAGTAGGGAGGGAGGGAGATAGTAGGGAAGGAGAGAGGGAGGGAGACAGTAGGGAAGGAGGGAGGGAGGAAGAGAGTAGGGAAGGAGGGAGGGAGGGAGATAGTAGAGAAGGAGGGAGGGAGGGAGACAGTAGGGAAGGAGGGAGGGAGAGAATAGGGAAGGAGGGAGGGAGGGAGGGAGGGAGACAGTAGGGAAGGAAGGAGGGGACAAATGGGGAGATGGATGCACACACATTGGTCAGTCATGATGAGGAGCTTTTTCCATCCCGTCTGAGGTAATTGCCTAATAATACCAGTATCCAGATCCATTGTCAAATGTCTTGTTAATATTACATTCCTTAAAGGGAGAAATAATGAGCTACAATCATCTGGCTTAGTGTTTTATATGAGGGGAGGGAGAGAGAGAGGAGGAACTGAAAAGAGGGAGAGGAGAGAGAGAGATGGAGATGGAGGGAGGAAAAGGCAGCTATTAGTCAGGTGCTGGCAATAATAGCCATCTGAAATGAATGTATTTATATCCCATGGTGGTATAACTCTGGGGTATAATGTGGGACAGAGATCAGTTCCTCTCACTATCATACAGACTCAGGGAGTACAGAGACTGGAAGGCAGGATTGGAGAAGATGTGGTTCTGTTTGTTTTTACACAATGCTATAACCGAACAAAAGGCAAAGATGAGACAGAAAGACAGGAAAGCAGACTGGTAAATAGATCAAGAAAGTGAGCCTTGTGATACTAGGGCAAAATGATTAGAGAGAGACAGAAAGTGAGAAAAGCATGGATGGGAAGCAGGCCTTTGAATGGTGTTTTGCCTGGGTCAGACATTGGAGTCCCCCACCGCCTCAGTAAACCGTCACATTGATTAACCAAGACGGAACCTGACTTGGATTGAAGGGAATTTAGATTCAGGAGTGAAGGAGAGAGAAGGTGTGTGTTTGTGCGTGCGTGTGAGTGGGTGGGTGCATTAGGATGGGCGTATGCTTACACACGTGTGTTTCTCTACTGTTACAGTGGGGGGGAAAAGTATTTAGTCAGCCACCAATTGTGCAAGTTCTCCCACTTAAAAAGATGAGAGAGGCCTGTAATTTTCATCATAGGTACACGTCAACTATGACAGACAAATTGAGAAAAAAAATCCAGAAAATCACATTGTAGGATTTTTAATGAATTTATTTGCAAATTATGGTGGAAAATAAGTATTTGGTCACCTACAAACAAGCAAGATTTCTGGCTCTCACAGACCTGTAACTTCTTCTTTAAAAGGCTCCTCTGTCCTCCACTCGTTACCTGTATTAATGGCACCTGTTTGAACTTGTTATCAGTATAAAAGACACCTGTCCACAACCTCAAACAGTCACACTCCAAACTCCACTATGGCCAAGACCAAAGAGCTGTCAAAGGACACTAGAAACAAAATTGTAGACCTGCACCAGGCTGGGAAGACTGAATCTGCAATAGGTAAGCAGCTTGGTTTGAAGAAATCAACTGTGGGAGCAATTATTAGGAAATGGAAGACATACAAGACCACTGATAATCTCCCTCAATCTGGGGCTCCACGCAAGATCTCACCCCGTGGGGTCAAAATGATCACAAGAACGGTGAGCAAAAATCCCAGAACCACACGGGGGGACCTAGTGAATGACCTGCAGAGAGCTGGGACCAAAGTAACAAAGCCTACCATCAGTAACACACTACGCCGCCAGGGACTCAAATCCTGCAGTGCCAGACGTGTCCCCCTGCTTAAGCCAGTACATGTCCAGGCCCGTCTGAAGTTTGCTAGAGTGCATTTGGATGATCCAGAAGAGGATTGGGAGAATGTCATATGGCCAGATGAAACCAAAATAGAACTTTTTGGTAAAAACTCAACTCGTCGTGTTTGGAGGACAAAGAATGCTGAGTTGCATCCAAAGAACACCATACCTACTGTGAAGCATGGGGGTGGAAACATCATGCTTTGGGGCTGTTTTTCTGCAAAGGGACCAGGACGACTGATTTTGAGTGAAAACCTCCTTCCATCAACAAGGGCATTGAAGATGAAACGTGGCTGGGTCTTTCAGCATGACAATGATCCCAAACACACCGCCCGGGCAACGAAGGAGTGGCTTCGTAAGAAGCATTTCAAGGTCCTGGATTGGCCTAGCCAGTCTCCAGATCTCAACCCCATAGAAAATCTTTGGAGGGAGTTGAAAGTCCGAGTTGCCCAGCGACAGCCCCAAAACATCACTGCTCTAGAGGAGATCTGTATGGAGGAATGGGCCAAAATACCAGCAACAGTGTGTGAAAACCTTGTGAAGACTTACAGAAAATGTTTGACCTGTGTCATTGCCAACAAAGGGTATATAACAAAGTATTGAGAAACTTTTGTTATTGACCAAATACTTATTTTCCACCATAATTTGCAAATAAATTCATTAAAAATCCTACAATGTGATTTTCTGGATTTCTTTTTCTCATAGTTGACATGTACCTATGATGAAAATTACAGGCCTCTCTCATCTTTTTAAGTGGGAGAACTTGCACAATTGGTGGCTGACTAAATACTTTTTTTCCCCCACTGTATATATATATATATATATATAGAGAGAGAGAGAGAGAGAGAGAGAGAGAGAGAGAGAGAGAGAGAGAGAGAGAGAGAGAGAGAGAGAGAGAGAGAGAGAGAGAGAGAGAGAGAGAGAGAGAGAGAGAGAGAGAGAGAGAGAGAGAGAGAGAGAGAGAGAGAGAGAGAGAGAGAGAGAGAGAGAGAGAGAGAGAGAGAGAGAGACTCTCTTTATTTTTATTGCTTACATTATTAAAGTGACCAGTGTTCCTCAAAAAGCTTGCTGTGTCATGTAACTTAGAATTTCTCAATATCAGGCCATTTATATGCATCTCATAGAGAGAGCATGGGACTATAGCATGCATGCTCGGTAATTCAGATTGGCATGTAACATGCATGACAACAGTGAC
Organism: Coregonus clupeaformis; assembly: GCF_020615455.1. Classification (NCBI taxonomy): domain Eukaryota; kingdom Metazoa; phylum Chordata; class Actinopteri; order Salmoniformes; family Salmonidae; genus Coregonus; species Coregonus clupeaformis. The sequence goes on from NW_025533623.1 coordinate 77,823, forward strand.
TCTAGCTGTTAAGGCTTTGAAGTGTGTTTAACACAGGTTAATCCAGTAGTGAGTGGAGATGGGAAGATAGAGGAAGTCATTCTCCCCAGAGCATCCTACTAGCAGGAGGACTAGAGATCCTGATTAGCTCATTCTCATTTGTAGAAGACATGAGACATTATAGCATTTACTATAAATTCATCACGAGAGAAAGCGAGATCGAGAGGGAGGGGGTGGGGGTGTTATAAGGAGGAATAATACAAGGATTTGTGGTTTTTGGTGAGAACTTTGTCATTCCACAGAGTACAGGTGTAACAGTGAGTCATGGTGGCACTCAGGATAGAGGATGAGGAAGGGGAGGGCGTTGTGTGTCTCAGGGGAGCAGAATGGACATCAGAGAGAGATGAGGCAGTGGGGGAGTGAGGTCACCACAGACACATGCTCCTTCTCACATTTCAAACTGCACCAGTTCTATTAGGCTTGTCCAGATCTTCATATTGTCGTACCGTCCTTCTGTCATAACGCGATTTACGGTATTATAACTTAAAGAGTATTATAACTTAAAAAGTAGCTACAAATGTTTACATTTATTTAAAGACTTCAAATAAATAGTTTTGATGGTATTTAAATACCATCCCGTGGCGTTTTTCAAATACGTCTGTATACAGTATATACAGTATACCACCAAAGCCTAATTTCTATCTCACCTAACATACTCACACACCGTTATTACACTCTCCTCTATGCAATACCGTTGTCACCTTTTGAGTAAGATGAAAATATTGGATGGATAAATTAATGGATAGATTAATGGATAGATGGATAGAGTAATGGATAGAGGGATAGATTAATGGAGGGATGGATATATTAATGGATGGATGGATGAATGGATGGATGGGTTTATGGACAGTAAATGGAAAGAAGAGGGAAAATAGATTTTAACCAAAGAGAAAAAGATGGGGGCATATTTTAAGACTTGGAATGGTAGAGGAAGCATTTTAAAGACAGCCACAGACATTCATATTGCCAGGAACAGATGGTGGGACAGATCTTCCCACAGATAGACTCAGTCTGCCAATACCAGTCTGACAGAACAAACTCACACCATGCACACACTGTGCCCCCCACCCCTTCTCAAACACTGACGCACGCGCACACACACACACACACACACACACACACACACACACACACACACACACACACACACACACACACACACACACACACACACACACACAGCTATGTCTTACTATACTTGTGAGGACTTTTTGGGGATCAACCTAACCCTAACCTTAACCCCTAACCCTAACCCTAAATCTAACCCTAAACCAACCACTAACCCTAATTCTAACCCTAACCCCAATTCTAACCCTAACCCTTAACCTAACCCCTAAGCCTAAAATAGCCTTTTTACAAGTGAGGACCGGCAAAATGTCCTAATTTCTCTGAATTTTAGTTGGTTTACTATTCTTGTGAGGACTTCTGGTACTCACAAGTATAGTAAAACGTGCACACACACACACACACACACACACAGACACAGACAGACTGTCAGTCAAACCCAAGAGTGTCTCAGTAAGTGCCATGCCTTCAAACACTTGGAGATGAAAGACAATCTGGGACTTTGTCCACACTCCAACCTCACCCTCTTTTCCACCCTCTCTCTCTCAATCTCTTTCTCTCTCTCTTCTCTTCTCTTCTATTTTATTTTCCATCCCCTTCATCAACTGCTTCCCCCATCTCTTTCCTCCTTATCAAGACTCTCCCCCCTCCTCTACTTCTAGATCTTTTCTCTACCTTCCTCATTCCCTCTCTTCCTGTCCTCTTCCCCCCTGCCTGTCTTTCTCTTCTCCTTCCTTACTGTAGTTCACTCTTCCCTTTGATCCCCTGTCCTACTTCCTGTTATCCGCTTGTGTTCTCCCTAGGTTTCTAGGAAACAAACACATGTGTATTCTCTGCTCCCCTCCTTCATCAGTAGTCTGCTCACTCTTGGATGACAATGCTTATCGTCTGTTGTTTGTTTTGCCAGTACTGTATATTAGTGTGGTCTGGTGAGCTGGGAATCAGACAGACGTGTGTGTGTGCGTGCTCGTGTGTGTACGTGCGTGTATCTGCCAAATCTGTAATCTGGTGGACAGGCCCAGCAGTCACCTGAGGCCCAGAGCTAGCTACTCTCCACACTCCATCCTACACCACATGTGACCTTTAGTAGCGCAGATTTGATATATTACAGTCATAATTGCTATTCCATCATTATCAGCTATCCATATCCACTCTGTTGTCCCATGGGATGTGTACGGATATGAGGAGACGTGACTGTGTTTACTTGGTGTTTGTGCACACTAGCCTAATGGATAAAAAAAAGTAACATATTAGGTTGTGTGTGTGTTGTTATTATCTGTGTGTGTGCGGGAGGTAATACTCCTCGATGCCTGACAGAGGGTTTGTATATATCAATGACATAATAACTGGTTTGCCAGCTGTCATAATACCCTACTCTTTTTCCTCCCTGTCATTCTATTTATCTCCCTCTGTTCTTAAGGGACTGTGTTTGTGCCCGTCTCTCAGCCCGATGCGCACACAAACAGTCAACTTAATTACAGAGAAGCTGAGAGAGGGGGAGGAAGAGGATAAAGAGCAATGAGACCCCTCATTTCAGGGTTTGAGGTTCAGAGGGGAGAGGAGAGAGGGAAACGCGAGGGAGAGGTAAGAGGGAGAGAGGACCGGTGACTAGGAGGAGGAGTTAGTCGGGAGGGTGATGTGTCTGAACCAGAGGCTGAGAGAGGAGGCACAGAGAGCTATGAGGGTGCAGCAGTTTAGAGAGAGGAAGGGAGCAGGGAAAGCTGGGAGCAGCCTGTGTTTATTTATAAGTAAATTCTTTGCATAATTTAGTAGAGCTTTTAAGTGGCCATGTGGGCTCTGCCCAGGTTTAATGGACAGTCAGGGGATGGCCGCAGACACACACTTTACAGGGAACCACACACTGCCACACTGTCAGAGAGACGGTCCCTAAATATCACAGCTCAGCAGGTGCTTCAAAGGAAACCCAGACAGAGATATGGAGCTCTATGGGGCCTCAGCACAACACATATGCTCAGGAAACACAAACTGACAAACACTGTGAGGAAATTCACACTGACACAACAGCAGAACACAGTAGTAGAATCCCCAAGCCCCTGTCAGTCTCCTCCATGCTGTCCTCACCTCTCTGTGGCCCGTTAATCCACTCCAGGTGTTTATTATTGAAGCGTGAAGAGACCACGTATCACGTAAAGAAACCCTAGTCCTTCATGCTGTCACCTGTTCACTGGCTCTCTCTATCTCTCTCTCTTCCTAAATCTCTCCTGCTCACACACCCGCTCCTCATAATGGGCTCTCCGATCGCTTTGGCACCAAGGCCCACGACCATAAAACACTGCATGGATCAGAGGAGCACCAGTCAGAAAGATGGGAGGGAGAGAGAGGGAGAGAGATGAAAGAAAGAAAGAGAATGAGAGAGAGAAAGAAAGAAAAAAAGAGACAGACAGATGGAGAGTGAATGACAGACAGACTGAAAGTAAAGTAAGTAAGTGAGTAAAAGGTGAAAGAGTGAGTGAGGGTGTACTGTGCTTGTTGTTTGTGTAGATGTGTCAGTGCCATACATGCTCATTACCCATTTGAGAGTGATGTGGAGTCTTCTGCCAGGACTACACTATTGAGGCCACTGCCAACTCAACTGCTCTGCTTTTAGGCTAGCTGTCTTGAACTATTATTGGCTTTTCATGTTATTTATATGCTTAGAAGACATTTTATCCAAATGCGTCAAAGCTGTCCCAAAATGGATGGATACTAAATGTAAGTCAAGGTAAAATGTATTTTAAATCTCTTTTCAAAGACATAGTACTTTGGGAATTTTTCAAAATAACAAACATGGCAGGTGCATAAAAAATTTATATTTTAGAAGCACCCAAGAGGGGAACACTGAGAAAGAGTGTCCTACATTCAAGCAAAGTGTAAAACCTGTTTATACTGGGGTTAAATTCAACGCATTCAGATCAGAGCTACGTAAATCAGATCAGTGATAGTCTGCATTTTCACTGTCCAGTCTGTTACATAAACAAGTTTCTGCTGGTTTCGTCATCCAGTCTCATTAAAATAATTCACTACAAACTTGTTCAGCCAAGCGTGTTGTCTTGTTGCATCTGTAGTAGTGAACATTACAAGATGATTGAGGACTACAAACTATGTGAACTGAAGAAGTGGCATAATTCTAGCTTTGAGTAACAGCTAACTGTCTAGGAGAGGCGGGGGGCTACTATGTCTCCGTAGTATCCACGGTATTGTGGTGTCTCCGTAGTATCCATTTTGTTTACATATCCGCTGACATCTCTCATTTCTCATTCATTTCGAAACGGCCGTTGGCAGACACAAATATAATCACTGTCTGGACAAACAGAATGGAACCTGGCATGTAAGAAATTGTTTTTTGACAGCCAGTCAGAAATATCAGATCTCAAATCAGATCTCAAATCAAATGTGATTCCTTACCGACATCTGCCCTGCACATGTAGCATGTATACCATCAATGTTTGGGACACTTGTTGAGCAAATAATGGGGACTGAAACTACAGTGCATTCGGGAAGTATTCAGATCCCTTCAATTTTTCAACTTTTTGTTATGTTACAGCCTTATTCTAAAATGGATGAAATCGTTTTTTCTCCTCATCAATCTACACACAGTACCTCATAATGACATAGCAAAAACAGGTTTTTAGACATTTTTACAAATGTATTAAAAATTTAAAACTGAAATATCACATTTACATAAGTATTCAGGCCCTTTACTCAGTACTTTTGGCAGCGATTACAGCCTAGAGTCTTCTTGGGTATTACACTACAAGCTTGGCACAACTGTATTTGGGAAGTTTCTCCCATTCTTCCCTGCAGATCTTCTCAAGCTCTATCAAGTTGGATGGGGATCGTTGCTACACAGCTATTTTCAGGTCTATGTACGATCAGGTTCAAGTCCGGGCTCTGGCTGGGCCACTCAAGGACATTCAGAGACTTGTCCCGAAGCCACTCCTGCGCTGTCTTGGCTGTGTGCTTAGGGTCGTTGTCCTGTTGGAAGGTGAACCTTCGCCCCAGTCTGAGGTCCTGAGCGCTCTGGAGCAGGTTTTCATCAAGGATCTCTCTGTACTTTGCTCCGTTCATCATTCCCTCGATCCTGACTAGTGTCCCAGTCCCTGCCACTGAAAAACATCCCCACAGCATGATGCTGCCACCACCGTGCTTCACCGTAGGGATGGTGCCAGGTTTCCTCCAGACGTGATGCTTGGCATTCAGGCCAAAGGGTTCAATCTTGGTTTCATCCGACCAGAGAATCTGTTTCTCATGGTCTGAGAGTCTTTAGGTGCCTTTTGGCAAATTCCAAGCGGGCTGTCATGTGCCTTTTACTGAGGAGTGGCTTCCGTCTGGCCACTCTACCATAAAGGTCTGATTGGTGGAGTACTGCAGAGATGGTTGTCCTTATGGAAGGTTCTCCCATCTCCACAGAGGAACTCTGGAGCTCTGTCAGTGACCATCGGGTTCTTGGTCACCTCCCTGACCAAGGCCCTTCTCCCCTGATTGCTCAGTTTGGCCGGGCGGCCAGGTCTAGGAAGAGTCTTGGTGGTTCCAAACTTCTTCCATTTAAGAATAATGGAGGCCACTGTGTTCTTGGGGACCTTCAATGCTGCAGAAATGTTTTGGTACCCCATTCTCCTCATTATTTAGCTTTTCCCCTCCATCTCTCCCCCTCTCTTTGCCTCTTGGCCTATGCTGGAATCTTTCAGAACAGCCTGGTGAGTCACTTTGCATGCTCTGAGTAATTATACACACCCAGAAGTGCCAACACACACACACACACACACACACAGAAATAAACAAATGCATACATTTAGAATTCACACATGACACATACAGTCAGGTCCATAATTATTGGCACCCTTGATAAAGATGAGCAAAAAATACTATAAAAAAGAGCCACAATCAACGGAGTTCACAGGATGACAGAGAGCACATAAGATCAGTTGGATAACAAAGCAAGCACTCTATCATGTATCTACCTTTATGTGCAATCATGAGTCCAAATACAAAATCTGGAGTGAATCTGACTTATGCTTCATGATTTTGAGCATTAGCGTTACATATGCAAGTAATTAGTTGTTAATACTTTGTTTTCTGATATGTCAATACCAAATTCAGTGTGGTTCATCTCAGGGACGGCCATGATAGCGATGACAAGTTTAAGTTGATACGCCACTGTGGAGTGGATTTACAGTGGTTTAAATGGACATGTAAAATCTGATTTTGGGTTTGCCAATAACTCAGCCATCTTCTGAACAAATCCATTTTAACAAATCCCTTCGCTTTTCTCAAATTAATGTACCATCACTGGCAATAACACTGCAAATGTTTCTCTTTGCCCCATGGTAAAATGTGTAGAATTATTCCAAATTTGGTGTCATTTGGTCCTATGGTTCACGAGAAGAAGATTTTTGTATGTGCTAATATGCATCTACTGGTATAATGTGGCCATCTTTGAATGCATCAACGTTATTTTCTCAAACTCTTTAGGGACTATTGTGATGAGTCCAAAGACCAAATTTGGACTGAATCTGACTTTGATGTTTCAAGTTTCAAGTTGATAGGCCATTGTGAAGTGGATTTACAAAGGATTTTAATGGACACGTAAAATCTGATTTCCTGATTTATCAATAACAGACATCTCTTAACCCATCCCTTCCATATGACACGAAAGTAGAAGTCTTTGGCCACACAACCCAGCAGTGGGTTTGGTCTTCAAAAGAACAATGCATATGCAGACACACTACATGACCAAATGTATGTGGACACCTGCTCGTCGAACATCTCATTCCAAAATCATGGGAATTAATGTGGAGTTGGTCCCCCCTTTTCTGCTATAACAGCCTCCACGCTTCTGGGAAGGCTTTCCACTAGATGTTGGAACATTGCTGCAGGGACTTGCTTCCATTCAGCCACAAGAGCATTAGTGAGGTCAGGCACTGATGTTGGGCGATTAGGCCTGGCTCGCAGTCGGCGTTCCAATTCATCCTAAAGGTGTTTGATGGGGTTGAGGTCAGGGCTCTGTGCAGGCCAATCAAGTGCTTCCACACCGATCTCGACAAACCATTTCTGTATGGACCTCGCTTTGTGCATGGGGGCGTTGTCATGCTGAAACAGGAAAGGGCCTTCACCAAACTGTTGCCACAAAGTTAGAAGCACAGAATCGTCTAGAATGTCATTGTATGCTGTAGCATTAAGATTTCCCTTCACTGGAACTAAGGGGCCTAGCCCGAACCATGAAAAACAGCCCAGACCATTATTCCTCCTCCACCAAACTTTACAGTTGGCACGATGCATTCAGGTAGGTAGCGTTCTCCTGGCATCAACCAAACCCAGATTCGTCCGTCGGACTGCCAGATGGTGAAGCGTGATTCATCACTCCAGAGAATGCGTTTCCACTGCTTCAGAGTCCAATGGTGGCAAGCTTTACACCACTCCAGCCGATGCTTGGCATTGCACATGGTAATCTTAGGCTTGTGTGTGGCTGCTCGGCCATGGAAACCCATTTCATGAAGCTCCAGACGAACAGTTCTTGTGCTGACGTTGCTTCCAGAGGCAGTTTGGAACTTGGTAGTGAGTGTTGCAACCGAGGACAGACAATGTTTACACGCTACACGCTTCAGCACTCGGCAGTCCCGTTCTGTGAGCTTGTGCGGCCTACCACTTCGCGGCTGAACCTTTGTGGCTCCTAGACGTTTCCACTTCACAATAAAAGCACTTACAGTTGACCAGGGCAGCTCTAGCATGGCAGAAATTTGACAAACTGACTTGTTGGAAAGGTGGCATCCTATGACGGTGCCACGTTGAAAGTCACTGAGCTCTTCAGTAAGGCCATTCTACTGCCAATGTTTGTCTATGGAGATTGCATGTCTGTGTGCTCTCAGCAACGGGTGTGGCTGAAATAGCCAAATCCACTAATTTGAAGGGGTGTCCACATACAGTATATGTACAAAAGTATCTTCTACACATAAATTAACTTAGATCTCGCTCACTATATCTACACAATCAGTAACCATCAACTGTCAGCAACGAGTGTGGCTGAAATAGCCAAATCCACTAATTTGAAGGGGTGTCCACATACTTTTGTATATATAGTGAGATCTCATCCCTACTGTATAATACGGTGGAGGATCTTTAATGTTATGGTGCTATTTTGCTTCCACTAGTCCTGGGGCCCTTGTTAAGGTCAACGGCATCATGAACTTTACAAAGTACCAGGACATTTTAGCCAAAAACCTGATTGCCTCTGCAAGGAGCCTGCAACTTGGCCGCAAGGGAATCTTCCAGCAAGACAATAACCCCAAGCACATATCAAAATCCACAAAGAAATTGTTAATTGACCACAAAATCAACATTTTGCCATGACCATCTGTCTCCGGACTTGAATCCCAATGAAAACATGTGGTTTGAATTGAAGACGGCAGTCCATAAGTGCACACGAAGGATGTCTTAGGATCTGGAAAGAATCTGTATGGAGGAATGGTCATGTTCACATTGGCAGTTTGAAGTGACTCAAAGCCAATTTTGCATATCCGATTCGAATCTGTTCTTTTTCCTGCAGTCTGAACAGCCAAAAAGCACATGGAATCTGATATTTCAAGCCACAAGTCAGATACAAATCGGATTCCTGGCCATGTGACTTGTCTGAACGGTCAAATCTGATTTATTTGCTCTCAAGTGGTTTTTAGACTGTTATTTTGCATACCTTGTTGTTTGCTAGCTACTCTGTTGAGTTTGACAAGAACATGTGGTCGCTAACAAGCTTGTTAATTGATTACAAACACATTTGTGAATGTGCTAGAAAGCTAAACACCTACCTAGTTGACTGCTGTGATTAGCCAAAAAGGACTCGTTTTGAAAGTTGGATCATCTTATCCTTTGAGGCTTTAGAAGTGTTCTTACACTATGATGTTGAACATTCAAAGCAACTGGGTAACGTCCATGGCAGGCATTGTTGTCAACTTGCTACATAACTTCTGAGTGATAGGAAGCATGAGCATCACCACCAATCAGCCTACACGACTGCACACACACCCGTCTTTACTATGACAATTAGCGTAGCCATGTCAGCAAATGACTGCTGTCTGAACACATACAAATCCGTGTGTGCATCATGCGTGCGTTTGTGTGTGTATGTGTGTGTGTGTGTGTGGGTGTGCACTTGTGCATTTGTGTGACAGACCACGAGTTAAAAAGGTCAGACACTCCGGTTGTGTTAGCAGAACAAGTATTTTTATTAGCATGTCCTATTGTTGAGCTCTCTCTCAGCCGGTGTTGAGCTGGGGATTCTGTAAGCTGCTTAGCTGTTCATTGAGGGACCCAATCATTTTAAAACTTGGGTTTCATCTATGGTGGTGGCCAACAGTGCTTTGCTTATGCCCTTAGTGTTTATTTAATGTTTTTGCACATGTTGCAGCTGACTATGGAAAATGCAAGGTGCTATTCGACACGCAACTAATGGTCTAATTTGGCTCCCTCCATTAGACTCCACTGCTGTGACAGAAAGTGTGTTAGGACACAGAATTAAACTCTCCGTCTGTTTTGATAAATAAATCTTGTGTGCACTGTTAGTCACACCACTGTAATATGCTGCCAGTTGTTTTACATCACTTGGTCACTGTGCCAAGGTATTTTAATAGCAAGCGGAGGGTGGAAAAGAATTACAGTAATATCATTCTGGGAATAGAAGAAGTGTTATCTAATTTGGCGTTATTCAGACACAGTCGCTGTGTTACAGGGAGAGGGAAAAGCTGCCCATCCCCAACACAACAGGAGCAGCCAGACTGTAGAGCGCTAGCCTGGACAAATTGGATACACCTGGGTAATTAAAGTCATGCACATAAATTAATTACCTCTTTACCTATTTATTGGGTCTCCACACAGTCGGCACTCGGGAGTGCAAAGAGAGGTCCCTCGGCAAGGTGGGATATGAGGATTCTTATTGTTTAAACCCAGAGCTATAGGCCTAGATGATTGAAATGGACTTGCCATTAGGCTGGTATTAGGATTAGGATTTTGAAAAGGGGTGGAAGTAAGGGCTATGGGTTTAGGCTTGAGTATGTAAGATTTATGATAAAGCTGGGAATAATTATCATTTCTATACTAGGGATGGGCATGAGTAATCGAGTACTCGAACGGATGTCAAAGCTCGATCTTTAATCAGAGATAAGAAAATAATAATCTAATACTGTAAATCTATTTGGTAGAATGTGCTTTGTGGCTGTCCGAACGGGCAAGTTAAATTTTGTCTTGAAGACAACGTTAATTTGCTTTGACTCTAGTGTTCCATTTGTACATTTGTATTTGTATTTGTATTTATTAGGGATCCCCATTAGCTGCTGATAAATATAGATAAATGCACATATCTTTTTTGGCCAAGGCAGCAGCTACTCTTCCTGGGGTACAAACACATTAAGGCACTTACATTACATATAAAACAAAAGATAAAACAGTACATCATATAACATTATTACACTACGACATATCTACAATACAAAATGTACAATACCACCATACAACAATATTACAATGTACGTGTGTGTAGAGTGCGTGTGCTAGCGCTTGTGTGCGTATGCGTGTGACTGTACCTTTGTGTGTCTCTTCACAGTCCACGCTGTTCCATAAGGTATATTTTTATCTGTTTTTTAAATCTGATTCTACTGCTTGCATCAGTTACCTGATGTGGAATAGAGTTCCATGTAGTCATGGCTCTATGTAGTACTGTGCGCCTCCCATAGTCTGTTCTGGAGATTGTGAAGAGACCTCTGGTGGCATGTCTTGTGGGGTATGCATGGGTGTCCGAGCTGTGTGCTAGTAGTTTAAACAGACAACTCGGTGCATTCAGCTTGTCAACACTTCTGCCCAGTGACACGAGCCTACCAGACGAGCTAAATTACTTCTATGCTCGCTTCGAGGCAAGTAACACTGAAACATGCATGAGAGCATCAGCTGTTCCGGACGACTGTGTGATCACGCTCTCCGTAGCCGATGTGAGTAAGACCTTTAAACAGGTCAACATTCACAAGGCCGCAGGACCAGACGGATTACCAGGACTTGTACTCCGAGCATGCGCTGACCAACTGGCAAGTGTCTTCACTGATATTATCAACCTCTCCCTGTCTGAGTCTGTAATACCAACATGTTTCAAGCAGACCACCATAGTCTCTGTGCCCAGGAACACTAAGGTAACCTGCCTAAATGACTACCGACCCGTAGCACTCACATCTGTAGCCATTAAGTGCTTTGAAAGCCGCACTGAAATCTAACAAAACAGCCCCCACAATCTTTTTATCATCAATTTCTCTCAGCCAATCATCAGTCATTTGTGTAAGTGTTGTGCTTGTTGAATGTCCTTCCCTATAAGCGTGGTGAAAGTCTGTTGTCAATTTGTTTACTGTAAAATAGCATTGTATCTGGTGAAACACCATGTTTTCCAAAAGTTTACTAAGGGTTGGTAACAGGCTGATTGGTTGGCTACCTTGAGTAAAGGGGGCTTTACTATTCTTAGGTAGCGGAATGACTTTTGATTCCCTCCAGGCCTGAGGGCACACACTTTCTAGTAGGCTTAAATTGAAGATATGGCAAATAGGAGTGGCAATATCGTCCGCTATTATCCTCATGTACATGTGCATTTGCGGGGCACAACAAAAAGAAGCCAAGCCAAGCATCACAGAGTCCTTCTCCCTAAATTCCCTTTCCCCTCTGTGTCTCACTAAATTGCGTTCTGACCGCTCCCTCCACACACGCGTGCTGAGTGCACAATTGTGAACACAAGCTCCTGTTAGGCCTACAGAAATAAATGCCTATAAAAACGTGTCTAACTGATGGGGTAAACAAGTTACATTCCTTGCCAAATGACGACAGTTTTATCACAAATTCAAAATGGACTGGTTGATTGAAGTAGGAAAAATATGTGTTCCAACAACGAGCTGCAGTTTTGGAATAATTGCATCCTGTCTATTTTCCCCTTAGGCTACTTTGCGAACAGCTAGTTCCATTTAGAATTGGGTAGCCTAGGCTAGACAGGTTCCACACTGAAAATATGCAAAAACATTAGTTTCATAAAGACAAAGAGCGTATTTTCATCAGAATCATTAAGCTTAGGCCTACTCACCAAACAGATGTCGTGGCCGTAATTCACCACCATGCAGTGTTCAATGTGGAATTGTTTATCCATTTAGAAAATTCCAAAGAACAGGCAGAATAAACAAATTCGAACGTCTGTATATCGAAAAGAAAACAGATTTTGGTTTGCAACCCTGAAAAAATTGTCCTTTCAACTCGCCAAATTGAGCTCCGTTTCAAATGATCACTCTGAGAATAACTGTTACAGACGTGAGATGCGCATCACTTCACACTGGAAACTGTTTTTCATTTGGAAAAATATTATTATAATATATTATTCTGTTATATTACATCATTTTTTTTATATAAAATAGGTGTGTCTTGACTGTGATAAGGGAAATAAGAGCTAAATTAACTAAACAAAGCTTTGCCATTTCACAGACGTAGGCTTCTACAAGCAAGCGCCACTGCTGAGGTTACTTCCTTTTTGAAGATTGTGTTACACAATATAATATAACCAGTTGATATTATGGTTTCAATAAATTAATCTTAAATGGCACTTGCTTTTTTATGTATATATATGGGGCAATTTAGCTATTATGATTTGTTATCTGTAATGGTTATGATAAATTATCCATTGTTGCACACTGTTGGCATATAGATAAATGCACATATATTTTTTTCATGCGAGTACTCGAACAGTCAAAACATTTGAAATGCCTAAATTCATCTTGCACTATTTTTGTCCCAGACATGAGACTTCAGAGCATGGTTGGGGTCTTGAAGTCTGTAGATTGGTGCAGTGATGTTCAGAAAGCCCACGTTAACAAAAGGTTCACGTCGCTCCTCCTCGCTCTCTCTGAACCTGACCTTGGGAGGCAGAGCTCATTCCAGCAGTGTTGCCTCTAATAAAGAACTCTTTAAAAGTGCTAATGCATGTTAATGTGTGCTAACGCTCATCCCTACTGTGACCTCTCTCTCTCTCTCTCTCCCTCCCCCCCCCTCTCTCTCTCTCTCTCTCTCTCTCTCTCTCTCTCTCTCTCTCTCTCTCTCTCTCTCTCTCTCTCTCTCTCTGCCACACAGACACACAGAGTGATAATCTGATGATCCCCAGGCTGTTTCTGTTCTCTCTTTCCGCCTTTCTATCTCTGTCTCAGTTCGTCCTCTTCTTCTCTCCCGTCCATCTCCCTTGTTCACATCTGTCTCTCTCCACAGAGACACAGAGACGAACCTATTGCCATGCTGATAAGAGGGATAAGAGGGAGAGCGATGGATATGCAAGATGTTGGCAGAAGGGTTATGAGATGGGCAGGCAGACAGATGTGTGGAGAGATAGTCGACCAGACAGACGACCTGACCGGATGTGAAAGAACAGACATCGAGCAGACACCCAACAGCAGACACCTAAATAGACAGACTCATGAAAACAGAGAGAGAGAGAGAGTCAAAGAGAGACAGCGCGAGTGAAATATCGCTCCACGAACAGGCCCCCAGCCCCAAACAGGCTGTGGACCCAAAAGCAGGGGCCAGAGGAGGTGTGTCCATTTGGGGTTATGTTTAACGGACTCCCCTGTCAAAGGCACTCAGCACTCCAGTCTATCACGATGCTGTGGGGCAGGGTTAACACTGTTCTCGGGTCTAACTGCCAGTAATGAAGTCATAAAGCACTCCACACAGGGACCTTAAAGTGACGGAGCCAGACGGAGGCACCGCCACTGGCTAATTATCTTTGCACTGAGGTTATCAGACCCAGGTGTATACGTCTGGCCTTTCCACATGGCTCCAAGGGCTGTGTGTGTCTAGCTGAGGGACTGAAAAACTGAGAGAGAGACGTGTGTAGGGCCCTATAAAATCCACGATGCGGAGAACACGGACGGAATCACGGAATCCAACAATATGCCCAAGTATGTGTGGTGCGTGCGGCTACCACTCTGTTTAGCCATTAGCGATGATGCTAATGAAAAATATTCTGGTAGATGGAAAAGCTTTCCCAAAAACCTTCTCAATTAAATGTTAACTACAAAGTAGCCTATGCTTACCTTATTTGCATCATTCCAGTGGGTATTTGTTTTGCAAACTCTACCATCACATGTGCCACAAAATTCCTAAGAGTGCACTGGAATTAAATGTTAACTACACCCCAAAATTTAAATGTAAAAAAAAAAAATCCCTGACTAAAAAGTGGTCTCCTGTTGTGGTTTAAGTGTTGTTGTTGACTTAGAACATCCAATTGAGTAGTTTTTCTATTACAAAAGTGTGGTGTTGAGTTCGGAAACCTGAAGAATAAAAAATTGGGAAAACGGAAACCTGGAAAAACAAAACAGAGAAAACGGAACGAAATCAGGCAAAAAATCAAACAGATTTTATAGGGCCCTGTGTGTGTGTTTCTCCGTAACAGTCATTGCAAGATAAAATTAGGCCTGTGTCTATGTATAGTTGGACAGTGCTGCGGTGCTGGAAAGGCTCAAACCCGTAGTAGAAGATGTGTTCACTCACATCTGGTGCACGGATTACGTGACCTGGGTGTGCGAGTGTGACTGATTCACCATAAGACTGGTTGGCACCCTTCGCTCAGGCAGAGCCCTGTCACAGAGTCCTACCTAATGCACCTAGACACCTCTGCCCCCTCTGGGGACCCTCCTATTGAGCAGTAGCAGGACTCTATTCCCATATCCCTCTCTCTCCTCTCCACTCCTCTCTCTCCACTCCTCTCCTCTCTTCTCCTCCCATATCCTATCTCCTCCTCTCCTCTCCCCTCACACCCTGGACCAATCAAGCCCTGCTGATTTTGAAATTATGTGATGTGGTTCAGAGAGTGTGCATAATGCATGTGTGAGCATGCTCCTCCATAATGAGTCTGGGTGAAGTTGGGATGTACAGAGCATGTATGTGTCATGTAATGGGTCTCTGTGGGGTCTGTGTATGTATAGGTCTGTGTTCTGTTCCAGTGTATGCAGGATTGTCAGTAGCTTATTAAGGGTTAAGGGATTAAGGTTTATCCCCATCTCCCTCTCCACCCCTACTCTCCCCATCTGTGTTAGAGAGAGAACGCAGCTAGATTAGATAGGAGAAGGAAGGGGAACGAAAGAGCTGAGATGGGAGGATGATGATATCGGGGGGACCATGTTTACCATGATGGTTACTGATTGTGTAGATATAGTGAGCGAGATCTAAGTGAATTTATGTGTAGAAGATACTTTTGTACATATACTGTATGTGGACACCCCTTCAAATTAGTGGATTTGGCTATTTCAGCCACACCCGTTGCTGAGAGCACACAGACATGCAATCCCCATAGACAAACATTGGCAGTAGAATGGCCTTACTTAAGAGCTCAGTGACTTTCAACGTGGCACCGTCATAGGATGCCACCTTTCCAACAAGTCAGTTTGTCAAATTTCTGCCATGCTAGAGCTGCCCTGGTCAACTGTAAGTGCTGTTATTGTGAAGTGGAAATGTCTATGAGCAACAACGGCTCAGCCGCAAAGTGGTAGGCCACACAAGCTCACAGAATTGGAGTGCCGAGTGCTGAAGCGCGTAGCACGTAAAAATTGTCTGTCCTCGGTTGCAACACTCACTACCGAGTTCCAAACTGCCTCTGGAAGCAACGTTAGCAGAATAAATGTTAGTCGGGAGCTTCATGAAATGGGTTTCCATGGCCGAGCAGCCATACACAAGCCTAAGATCACCATGCGCAATGCCAAGCGTCGGCTGGAGTAGTGTAAAGCTTGCCACCATTGGACTCTGGAGCAGTGGAAACGCGTTCACTGGAGTGATGAATCACGCTTCACCATCTGGCAGTCCAACGGACGAATCTGGGTTTGGCGGATGCCAGGAGAACGCTACCTGCCCCAATGTATAGTGCCACCTGTAAAGTTTGGTGGAGGAGGAATAATGGTCTGGGGCTGTTTTTCATGGTTCGGGCTAGGCCCCTTAGTTCCAGTTAATTGAAATCTTAACGCTACAGCAAACAATGACATTCTAGACGATTCTGTGTTTCCAACTTTGTGGCAACAGTTTGGGGAAGGCTCTTTCTGGTTTCAGCATGACAATGCCCCTGTGCACAAAGCGAGGTCCATACAGAAATGTTTTGTCGAGATTGGTGTGGAAGAACATGACTGGCCTGCACAGAGACCTGACCTCAACCCCATCGAACACCTTTGTGATGAATTGGAACGCCAACTCCAAGCCAGGCCTAATTTCCCAACATCAGTGCCCGACCTCACTCATGCTCTTGTGGCTGATTGGAAGCAAGTCCCTGCAGCAAAGTTCCAACATCTAGTGGAAAGCCTTCCCAGAAGAGTGGAGGCTGTTATAGCAGCAAAGGGGGGACCAATTCCATATTAATGCCCATGATTTTGGAATGAGATATTCGAAGAGCAGGTGTCCATATAATTTTGGTCATGTAGTGTAGCTCTGTATAGCCCACTCAGCTGTACATTCTACTGGTAATAAGATAGTCTCCTGGAGGTAATGTTGATGTTCTGTGTGGATTTCTATGCGCATTTCTCTTTGTTGCAACTTGCAATCCGTTTGTCATTATACCCTGATGAAGACAGCTTGTCTGTCAAAACGTTGGTTATAAAATGATTGCATCTGAGCTCCTAGAGTTAGGTTCTCCTTTTCTTTTTCTAGTGCTCTACTCCGCTAGCCAGCACCTCACCGGAACAGGTGTGTGTTTCTTTCGCCTCCGCAACTTGCAATCCAACTGTTTCTTGGCATTGTCTGCTCTTTAGACAGAAGCACCTCTGAGATCTTTAGCAGTGGACTTTCAGAAAGGTTTTTGTTTTATTGGGGGGAAAACTCAACTTTACATTCCGTATGTGTACGCGCTGCAGGCGAACTGCCTGCTGGGCTGAAAACACTCAATTTCTTTAATCTTCCCCTCTCCCCCTTCTCAACCCAACCCCTACCTCTCTCTCTCTTTCTCTCCTCACCACCACTAAATATATTCTTCCTCCTTACTTAGGTGTTATTTTCTTTGCTCTTAAAGGGGGACTGAACTTCCTGATTTGGCATGCAGCGGTCACGACTGAAGCCAATCGAGAGTTGCCTTGGGGGGTGGGGGGGGTGTTTAATGTGGGTGTCTCTTTTGTGTGTGTTCGCACGTGGCAAGCGTTTGTACATTCCTTCTGTCAAAACAGTGCACAGTTAGTCACTTACCCTTCTAGATAACTTGAAACACTCTAACCAGGTCTTGTATCTTGAAGTAGCTGTTAGGCTATCCAATGTCAAACTAACTTTGCTATCTCTGGGGATAGTTAGGGTCCGTCAATAAATTACCCAATGTAAATGGGACAATATTTTCATGTTGCACATCTTTTAGTTGTCTCATTAAATGCTTTCAATATTTGTACATGAATTTCTACAATTTATAGTTGGTTGGAGATTATTAAGTCATTGAAATTTGGAGCTATTGACCTTTTAAAATATTGTCCCATGTACATTGTGTAATTTACTGATGGTCCCTAACTAGCCTCATAGGGATATCAGATGTCAAACCAAACTGACCATGGTCATTACCATTGGGTCGCTGTGCTCCAATTTGATGATTACTTGGGTGCTGCCAGCTGTGGGCATGTGGACAGGTTGAAATAAACCCAACCCAAGGAAAAATGTTACGGTACCCTTCATTCCGTGACATACCATTTTTTCCTATCATCTCACAAATCTCAGTTTTGGACATGACTGACTTTATGACCAAATGTGTCCTATTTACACTTTGTAGTCAATTTTGAAACTAGAATAAATGTTTCTGACTCATATCGATGTCACATAGGCCGTTTTTTAAAACAAGAAGTTGCTTTTTAGGTGCAGTCGCTCGTTACAGCAATTCATCACTCATGATCCTTTCTCCCTTCCACTCCTCTCCACTCCTCTCCCTCAGTTGACCCCTAACACCTGTAACCCTACAGAAAGCTCATGTTATAATGCAGCTGCTCCTTCTCTCCTCCTCTCCTCTCAGAATCCCTCAGTCTCTTACCGTAGCTTCTCTGACCTCCACTACCCCTCTCTCACCTGCAGTGTCTTCACCTCTGCATCTGTCCCTGAGTTATGACTACGCAACTGCATGCACTCAGCCATAGATGGCCTTGTCACTCAAAACAAACCTTTGGATCCTCCTCATTAAAGGCATGGCTATGAGAAATGGCATTTGATGGGTCCTGCCTGTGAACTGCTCGGAGGTTTTGCCCAGATAAACACACTTGCCAATCAAATAAATTAGGTTTAAGAGCGTGTTGTGTGGACTGCCAGGGCTCCGGATGATAGGCAATGTTGCCTCGTCGTTGAGGAAACGTTTTTCACCTGTTCGGGGGCTATTAAGTAAATAGATTAACGCATTGGCATGGGGTGACTCTGTCGAAACCACACAGTATAGTTACAGTGATGCTGGCTCATATGCTGGCTCACCCTGTAACCCACCTAGCATGAGCTCTAGTGGCAATATACTGTTACAGGAATGGCTCTCAGGTGCTGGTCCTGTATAATGAGAACTGCCAAGGTGTCTGCTCTTTTTTTCTCCGCTGATGTCTGGTCCTAGTGGCGGGCGGCAGGGTCAAGGGTTCAGTTCCCCAGGTGGGGCTCCGCTCTGCCATCCCGATCCACCGCCCTGTCCCCTGGGCCAGACAGACATGCTCCTCTGGTGGTCCCCTGTGACTAATAGCCCTGATTCTGTGTCAGCTTGGGCACAAACACCAGGGGCTGAGTGAGCAGAACACAAGCAGATTAGCACAGCAGGTGAAGGAGAGGAGAGAGAGAGGGAAGACAGGAGGGAGGTAGAGAGGACAGAAGGGAGGGGGCTCTCCTGACAGCGCACAGTAATCTCACTTAAAGCAGCTGTAAATAACTCTGGGTCCTCTCCGCAGTGCACTGAAACAGGTAATCTAGTGAATCATACTGAGTCATTTGTAAATATTTATTTTATCCGTTCAATCGATGCCCTCACAATTGACATGAGGATAAAATACTAGGCCTGGGAATTGCCATGGACCTCATGATACAATATGTACTGTGATTATCACGATTCTACAGTCGTGGTCAAAAGTTTTGAGAACGACACAAATACTAATTTTCACAAAGTCTACTACCTCAGGTTTGATGATGGCAATTTGCATATACTCCAGAATGTCATGAAGAGTGATCAGATTAATTGCAATTAATTGCAAAGTCCCTCTCTGCCATGAAAATGAACTTAATCCCCAAAAAACATTTCCACTGCATTTCAGCCCTGCTACAAAAGGACCAGCTGCCATCATGTCAGTGATTCTCTCGTTAACACAGGTGAGGGTGTTGACGAGGACAAGGCTGGAGATCACTCTGTCATGCTGATTGAGTTAGAATAACAGACTGGAAGCTTTAAAAGAAGGGTGGTGCTTGAAATAATTGTTCTTCCTCTGTTAACATTTTACATTTACATTTTAGTCATTTAGCAGACGCTCTTATCCAGAGCGACTTACAGGAGCAATTAGGGTTAAGTGCCTTGCTCAAGGGCACATTTACGTCATTTAGCAGACGCTCTTATCCAGAGCGACTCACAAATTGGTGCATTCACCCTATAGCCAGTGGGATAACCACTTTACAATTTTTTTTTGGGGGGGTAGAAGGATTACTTTATCCTATCCCAGGTATTCCTTAAAGAGGTGGGGTTTCAAATGTCTCCGGAAGGTGGTGAGTGACTCCGCTGTCCTGGCGTCGTGAGGGAGCTTGTTCCACCATTGGGGTGCCAGAGCAGCGAACAGTTTTGACTGGGCTGAGCGGGAACTATGCTTCCGCAGAGGAAGGGGAGCCAGCAGGCCAGAGGTGGATGAACGCAATGCCCTCGTTTGGGTGTAGGGACTGATCAGAGCCCGAAGGTACAGAGGTGCCGTTCCCCTCACTGCTCCATAGGCAAGCACCATGGTCTTGTAACGGATGCGAGCTTCAACTGGAAGCCAGTGGAGTGTGCGGAGGAGGGGGTGACGTGAGAGAACTTGGGAAGGTTGAACACCAGACGGGCTGCGGCATTCTGGATGAGTTGTAGGGGTTTAATGGCACAGGCAGGGAGGCCAGCCAACAGCGAGTTGCAGTAATCCAGACGGGGAGATGACAAGTGCCTGGATTAGGACCTGTGCCGCTTCCTGTGTAAGGCAGGGTCGTACTCTCCGAATGTTGTAGAGCATGAACCTGCAGGAGCGGGTCACCGCCTTGATGTTAGCGGAGAACGACAGGGTGTTGTCCAGGGTCACGCCAAGGCTCTTCGCACTCTGGGAGGAGGACACAACGGAGTTGTCAACCGTGATGGCGAGATCATGGAACGGGCAGTCCTTCCCCGGGAGGAAGAGCAGCTCCGTCTTGCCAGGGTTCAGCTTGAGGTGGTGATCCGTCATCCATACTGATATGTCTGCCAGACATGCAGAGATGCGATTCGCCACCTGGTTATCAGAAGGGGGAAAGGAGAAGATTAGTTGTGTATCGTCAGCGTAGCAATGATAGGAGAGGCCATGTGAGGATATGACAGAGCCAAGTGACTTGGTGTATAGGGAGAAAAGGAGAGGGCCTAGAACTGAGCCCTGGGGGACACCAGTGGTGAGAGCACGTGGTGCGGAGACAGCTTCTCGCCACGCCACTTGGTAGGAGCGACCGGTCAGGTAGGACGCAATACAGGAGTGAGCCGCGCCGGAGATGCCCAGCTCGGAGAGGGTGGAGAGGAGGATCTGATGGTTCACAGTATCAAAGGCAGCAGACAGGTCTAGAAGGACAAGAGCAGAGGAGAGAGAGTTAGCTTTAGCAGTGCGGAGAGCCTCCGTGACACAGAGAAGAGCAGTCTCAGTTGAATGACCAGTCCTGAAACCTGACTGGTTTGGATCAAGAAGGTCATTCTGAGAGAGATAGCAAGAGAGTTGGCTAAAGACGGCATGCTCAATAGTTTTGGAAAGAAAAGAAAGAAGGGATACTGGTCTGTAGTTGTTGACATCAGTGGGATCGAGTGTTGGTTTTTTGAGAAGGGGGAGCAACTCTCGCTCTCTTGAAGACGGAAGGGACATGGCCAGCGGTCAAGGATGAGTTGATCAGCGAGGTGAGGTAGGGGAGAAGGTCACCGGAGATGGTCTGGAGAAGAGAGGAGGGGATGGGGTCAAGCGGGCAGGTTGTTGGGCGGCCTGCAGTCACAAGTCGCAGGATTTTATCTGGAGAGAGAGGGGAGAAAGAAGTCAAAGCATAGGGTAGGGCAGTGTGAGTAGGACCAGCAGTGTCATTAGACTTAACAAACGAGGATCGGATGTCGTCAACCTTCTTTTCAAAGTGGTTGACGAAGTCATCCACAGAGAGAGAGGGGGGATTCAGCAGGGAGGAAAATGTGGCAAAGAGCTTCCTAGGGTTAGAGGCAGATGCTTGGAATTTAGAGTGGTAGAAAGTGGCCTTAGCAGCAGAAACAGATGAAGAAAATGTAGAGAGGAGGGAGTGAAAAGATGCCAGGTCGGCAGGGAGTTTAGTTTTCTTCCATTTCCGCTCCGCTGCCCGGAGCTCTGTTCTGTGAGCTCGCAATGAGTCATCAAGCCACGGAGCTGGAGGGGAGGACCGAGCCGGCCGGGAGGATAGGGGACACAGAGAGTCAAAGGATGCAGAAAGGGAGGAGAGGAGGGTTGAGGAGGCAGAATCAGGAGATTGGAGGGAGAAGGATTGAGCAGAGGGAAGAGATGATAGGATGGAAGAGGAGAGAGTAGTGGGAGAGAGAGAGCGAAGGTTGCGGCGGCGCATTACCATCTGTGTAGGGGCAGAGTGAGTAGTGTTGGAGGAGAGCGAGAGAGAAAAGGAAACAAAGTAGTGGTCGGAGACATGGAGGGGAGTTGCAGTGAGATTAGTAGAAGAGCAGCATCTAGTAAAGATGAGGTCAAGCGTATTGCCTGCCTTGTGAGTAGGGGGGGACGGTGAGAGGGTGAGGTCAAAAGAGGAGAGGAGTGGAAAGAAGGAGGCAGAGAGAAATGAGTCAAATGTGGACATAGGGAGGTTGAAATCCCCCAAAACTGTGAGGGGTGAGCCATCCTCAGGAAAGGAACTTATCAAGGCGTCAAGCTCATTGATGAACTCTCCAAGGGAACCTGGAGGGCGATAGATGACAAGGATATTAAGCTTAAATGGGCTAGTGACTGTGACAGTATGGAATTCAAATGAGGAGATAGACAGATGGGTTAGGGGAAAAATTGAGAATGTCCACTTGGGAGAGATGAGGATTCCTGTGCCACCACCCCTCTGACCAGATGCTCTCGGGGTATGCGAGAACACATGGTCAGACGAGGAGAGAGCAGTAGGAGTAGCAGTGTTTTCAGTGGTAATCCATGTTTCCGTCAGCGCCAGGAAGTCGAGGGACTGGAGGTTAGCATAGGCTGGGATGAAGTCAGCTTTGTTGGCAGCAGAACGGCAGTTCCAGAGGCTGCCTGAGACCTGGAACTCCAGGTGTGGGGTGCGTGCAGGGACCACCAGGTTAGAGAGGCAGCAGCCACGCGGTGTGAGGCGTTTGTGTAGCCTGTGCAGAGAGGAGAGAACAGGGATAGGCAGAGGCATAGTTGACAGGCTGTAGCAAATGGCTACAATAATGCAGAGGAGATCGGAATGAAATGAACTAAACATCTGGGAGAGGAGAGAGCAGGGCCTCCCTCACCAAAACTTCCACCTCAGAAACTATAATTGTTTCACTGAACCACCCGAACAAAAACTCTCCCAACTTCCACCTTTAGAAATCAGAATTGTTGTGAACCACAGCGGTTCAATGTTTAAAGGAATAGACTCAACCCACTTTATTCAGCTAGCTGACTATGACACCATAGCTAACTAGCATGCTAGCATCCAATAACACACAGTTTAGCACCAACACTTGGTCACAACAAACCACCAATAGTGTGTTAACACACTAAGCAGATAATTTGTGTCCGTGTCTAGTTCCTTTCATAACGCAGCAATAATTAAACGTTGGCTAGCTAGCACAAATATATTGTATTTAGCTGCCACAGTACAGCACACAATGGCTACTGTGTTGACTCTGTTCGAAAAACGGCTAGCTAGCTAGCTTCGTGCTACACCCGGCACCGCCGAAAACAATGCCAACCTACAGTAACTACCCACAACAGCCCACGATGCCTAACTATGACACCATAGCTAACTAGCATGCTAGCATCCAATAACACACAGTTTAGCACCAATACTTGGTTACAACAAACTACCAATAGTGTGTTAACACACTAAACAGATCATTCGTGTCCGTGTCTAGTTCCTTTCATAACGCAGCAATAATTAAACGTTGGCTAGCTAGCACAAGTATATTGTATTTAGCTACTACAGTACAGTTAGCTGGTCGTGTTGGCTAGCTAGCAATGGCTACTGTGTTGACTTTGTTTGAAGAACGGCTAGCTAGCTAGCTTCGTGCTACACCCGGCACCGCCGAAAAACAATGCTAACCTACAGTAACTACCCACAACAGCCCACGATGCCTAACTATGACGCCATAGCTAACTAGCATGCTAGCATCCAATAACACACAGTTTAGCACCAATACTTGGTTACAACAGACTACCAATAGTGTGTTAACACACTAAACAGATAATTCGTGTCCGTGTCTAGTTCCTTTCATAACGCAGCAAAAATTAAACGTTGGCTAGCTAGCACATTAACATTGGAAACAACTCTCCACCGTTGCTAAACGTTACCAGTAGCTACCCGCTAGCTAGCTAGCCTCGTGCTTCGCCGGGCTCCGCCGTAAACAATACTTACCTACAATAATTACCTACGGAAACCTACAATAACTACCTAAATAACTACCTAAATAAACTACCTACAATACCTAACTACAACTACCTACCTACGATCTAAATACATGGTTTAAGCTTTACTCAACACCATATAAGAAGCCAAGCTTACCTCCTGCTAGAGAAAACACAACCTCTCCCGACGGTTACCTGCAAGGAAACACGTGCCGTCATCATTGCTTTGCACAAAAAGGGCTTCACAGGCAAGGATATTGCTGCTAGTAAGATTGCACCTAAATCAACTATTTATCGGATCATCAAGAACTTAAAGGAGAGAGTTTCAATTGTTTTGAACAAGGCATCAGGACGCCCAAGAAAGTCCAGCAAGTGCCAGGACCGTCTCCTAAAATTGATTCAGCTGCGGGATCAGGGCACCACCAGTGCAGAGCTTGATCAGGAATGGCAGCAGGCAGGTGTGAGTGCATCTGCACGGACAGTGAGACAAATACTTTTGGAGGATGGCCTGGTGTCAAGAAGGGCAGCAAAGAAGCCACTTCTCTCCAGGAAAAACATCAGGGACAGACTGATATTCTGCAAAAGGTACAGGGATTGGACTGCTGAGGACTGGGGTAAAGTCATTTTCTCTGATGAATCCCCTTTCCGATTGTTTGGGGCATCCGGAAAACACCTTGTCCGGAGAAGACAAGGTGAGCGCTACCATCAGTCCTGTGTCATGCTAACAGTAAAGCATCCTGAGACCATTCATGTGTGGGGTTGCTTCTCAGCCAAGGGAGTGGCCTCACTCACAATTTTGCCTAAGAACACAGCCATGAATAAAGAATGGTACCAACACATCCTCCGAGAGCAACTTCTCCCAACAATCCAAGAACAGTTTGGTGACGACCAATGCCTTTTCCAGCATGATGGAGCACCTTGCCATAAGGCAAAAGTGATAACTAAGTGGCTCGGGGAACAAAACATCGACATTTTGGGTCCATGTCCAGGAAACTACCCAGAACTTAATCCCATTGAAAACTTGTGGTTGATCCTCAAGAGGCGGGTGGACAAACAAAAACCCACAAATTCTGACAAACTCCAAGCATTGATTATGCAAGAATTGGCTGCCATCAGTCAGGATGTGGCCCAGAAGTTAATTGACAGCATGCCAGGGCGGATTGCAGAGGTCTTGTAAAAGAAGGGTCAACACTGCAAATATTGACTCTTTGCATAAACTTAATGTAATTGTCAATAAAAGCCTTTGACACTTATGGAATGCTTGTAATTATATTTCAGTATACCATAGTAACATCTGACAAAAATATCTCATAACACTGAAGCAGCGAACTTTGTGAAGACCAATGCCAATTCTCAAAACCTTTGACCACGACTGTACAGTATATGTATTGCTATTCGATACTGTGATTTTTATTGCGATTTGATGTTCCAAACATATTGCTCACTATATATCTGCTGCAGAGAGACAAGAGAGCATGAGAAAACGAGTTTTGATTTTGATCAGTCAGGGAAATAAAAGTGCTGAAAAAATGTTGGCTCACTATTTAAAACAAAGATGGAGAACTAATTATAAGATGAAAAATATCAGTGTTTTGGCGCAGGTACAGCCGACTAGCGCTAGCTAACCCTACCTAACTCTACCTACAGTAGCCCCCCCCAAAAAATAATAAAAATAAACGATACTTGGAGTCAAATATCGATATAACATCGTCCAAAAATAATATCGCAATATGTAACTGTATCAATTTTTTCCCCCCATCTCTAGTAGTTACAGCAGATGATTTAGTGATTGTGCTGATGTAATGATGATGCCATTATACAGTGGGGGAAAAAAGTATTGAGTCAGCCACCAATTGTGCAAGTTCTCCCACTTAAAAAGATGAGAGAGGCCTGTAATTTTCATCATAGGTACACGTCAACTATGACAGACAATTTGAGAAAAAAAAATCCAGAAAATCACATTGTAGGATTTTTAATGAATTTATTTGCAAATTATGGTGGAAAATAAGTATTTGGTCAATAACAAAAGTTTCTCAATACTTTGTTATATACCCTTTGTTGGCAATGACACAGGTCAAACGTTTTCTGTAAGTCTTCACAAGGTTTTCACACACTGTTGCTGGTATTTTGGCCCATTCCTCCATGCAGATCTCCTCTAGAGCAGTGATGTTTTGTGGCTGTCGCTGGGCAACACGGACTTTCAACTCCCTCTAAAGATTTTCTATGAGGTTGAGATCTGGAGACTGGCTAGGCCACTCCAGGACCTTGAAATGCTTCTTACGAAGCCACTCCTTCGTTGCCCGGGCGGTGTGCTTGGGATCATTGTCATGCTGAAAGACCCAGCCACATTTCATCTTCAATGCCCTTGCTGATGGAAGGAGGTTTTCACTCAAAATCTCACGATACATGGCCCCATTCATTCTTTCCTTTACACGGATCAGTCGTCCTGGTCCCTTTGCAGAAAAACAGCCCCAAAGCATGATGTTTCCACCCCCATGCTTCACAGTAGGTATGGTGTTCTTTGGATGCAACTCAGCATTCTTTGTCCTCCAAACACGACGAGTTGAGTTTTTACCAAAAAGTTCTATTTTGGTTTCATCTGACCATATGACATTCTCCCAATCCTCTTCTGGATCATCCAAATGCACTTTAGCAAACTTCAGACGGGCCTGGACATGTACTGGCTTAAGCAGGGGGACACGTCTGGCACTGCAGGATTTGAGTCCCTGGCGGCGTAGTGTGTTACTGATGGTAGGCTTTGTTACTTTGGTCCCAGCTCTCTGCAGGTCATTCACTAGGTCCCCCCGTGTGGTTCTGGGATTTTTGCTCACCGTTCTTGTGATCATTTTGACCCCACGGGGTGAGATCTTGCGTGGAGCCCCAGATTGAGGGAGATTATCAGTGGTCTTGTATGTCTTCCATTTCCTAATAATTGCTCCCACAGTTGATTTCTTCAAACCAAGCTGCTTACCTATTGCAGATGCAGTCTTCCCAGCCTGGTGCAGGTCTACAATTTTGTTTCTGGTGTCCTTTGACAGCTCTTTGGTCTTGGCCATAGTGGAGTTTGGAGTGTGACTGTTTGAGGTTGTGGACAGGTGTCTTTTATACTGATAACAAGTTCAAACAGGTGCTATTAATACAGGTAACGAGTGGAGGACAGAGGAGCCTCTTAAAGAAGAAGTTACAGGTCTGTGAGAGCCAGAAATCTTGCTTGTTTGTAGGTGACCAAATACTTATTTTCCACCATAATTTGCAAATAAATTCATTAAAAATCCTACAATGTGATTTTCTGGATTTTTTTTTCTCAATTTGTCTGTCATAGTTGACGTGTACCTATGATGAAAATTACAGGCCTCTCTCATCTTTTTAAGTGGGAGAACTTGCACAATTGGTGGCTGACTAAATACTTTTTTCCCCCACTATATGTGTGTGCTTTATAAGTGGGTCAGTGACCTCATTATGATGGATCCTTTTCCTTCATCTGTCTGGTGAGGTGGAGATAGAGGTGCTCGGGGAAGACAGACAGCAGCAACCTTTAGTTCAGAGTGAGAAGGATGAGAGCAGCCAGGTGTAGATGCAGGTATACCTGGGACTTTCAGATAGAGACTGTTATTTACTGGTTGGCCATTTTGCTTGTGTTTTGATTGATGAGCTTGAGCCAATGGAAGCATTTACTGTATGTTTGTTTGACAGTATGGGACATACTATATTCATAAAACTGGTAATCTGGATCTGTTGGCAGTCTAACTGAGGAAAACAATCGTTTTGAGCTGTGCAGAGAGAAACCAGTGTGTAGACCATCTAACAGTGCTCTCAGTATTCCTCAGCTCTCTGTTGCGATTATTTGAGTCTTATTCATTGCTTAATGACATTTTGAATATGCATGCATTTGGTACGCTACCCGTCACAAAACAGATGCGAATTGCAGTGTAATTTGGTCATCTTTTTATCTATTCGTACAATCCTTAGATACTAGTAGACCAGTGGAGAGGATGGCAGCATATGGGGTTAATAGAGGGTTAAAACCCAGAGAGAGTGGGAGGAATTGTTATGGAGGCTATTCTTTCCGAAGAGTAGTTTTAATCGTTTCAATATAAAAAAAATATGTTTGTAGTTTTATGTAAACGCAAAAGCTCATGCAGTATGTGTGCAATAAAAATGTACTTTCAGCAGGGCAGTGATGAAATCAGACAGTAGGAGCTAGTGCTGTGTGTGCGTGTGTGTGTGCGTGCGTGCTTGCGTGTGTGCGTGTGCCTATGTGTATGCATGTATTTCTGTGTGTGTCTTAGTGATAGTTGCAGTGCTGTGAATGTCTGGCACTGGAATTAGCCACAGGAGGCTCTCTGTGTGACACCCAGCACAGCACTGCATGGGGAGAGTCAGTGAGAAGGGCCATCCATGTGGCCGTATTGTTTTTGCCAGAGATGTTTTTGTGTTGTTCTCTGTAATAAATTGCCTTACTGGGGCAGAACTCATTAGTCTTTAGTGATTCATAGTCTCCATGTGAATTATTTGTACTGTACAAATATTAGGGGAGCTGTCCCAATCCTTTTGAAAGCATCCCTACCTGCCGCACCCATCCCTGCCCAACAACCATACACACCACAGCTGTAATACAGCAGTCTGATTCAACCCCTTGTTTACACTACCACCACATTCTGTTAGGCTCGCTGCTATTTTCCACCCTCCTTCCTCAGCCCCATGCAGCCCAGCTGTATCCATCTATCTCTATCCCAGGCTCTTTTACAGCAGCACGGCTGGGCTGGAAGACATATAAAAGCTGCTGCTTTAATCATTACAGGAACTCACCGAGCTAATGACCAGGATGCAATTCTCTGCCCTATCAGAGCATCTAATGGATGTGCCTCTGGGAGATCAAGATGGGTTTCAATATTAGGATGGGCCAGCCCACAGTTGTAATTGCCCTATGCAGCAACCTTCCAGAGTGAGGAAGCTAGCTGCCACAGCTTATTTCTCCTCCTGGTTATTATGTATGCTGTACTTAACAGCTCCCCTGTGCCATGCCAGGTCATTAACTACTTATTGTGAAAATCATTTTAGTGTGTTATCTTTATAGTTATTGGTTATTATTGGTTATGCGAGAGAATGCAGAATGCTCCGGATTCTGTCGCAGTCCACACTGTCCAGATTCTGTCGCTGTCCACACTCTCCAGATTCTGTCGCTGTCCACACTGTCCAGATTCTGTCGCTGTCCACACTGTCCAGATTCTGTCGCTGTCCACACTGTCCAGATTCTGTCGCTGTCCACACTGTCCGGATTCTGTCGCAGTCCACACTGTCCAGATTCTGTCGCTGTCCACACTGTCCGGATTCTGTCGCTGTCCACACTGTCCGGATTCTGTCGCTGTCCACACTGTCCGGATTCTGTCGCAGTCCACACTGTCCGGATTCTGTCGCTGTCCACACTGTCCAGATTCTGTCGCTGTCCACACTCTCCGGATTCTGTCGCTGTCCACACTGTCCAGATTCTGTCGCTGTCCACACTGTCCGGATTCTGTCGCTGTCCACACTGTCCGGATTCTGTCGCTGTCCACACTCTCCGGATTCTGTCGCTGTCCACACTGTCCGGATTCTGTCGCTGTCCACACTGTCCGGATTCTGTCGCAGTCCACACTGTCTGGATTCTGTCGCAGTCCACACTGTCCGGATTCTGTCGCTGTCCACACTGTCCGGATTCTGTCGCAGTCCACACTGTCCGGATTCTGTCGCTGTCCACACTGTCCGGATTCTGTCGCTGTCCACTCTGTCCAGATTCTGTTGCTGTCCACACTGTCCGGATTCTGTCGCTGTCCACACTGTCCAGATTCTGTCGCAGTCCACACTATCCGGATTCTGTCGCTGTCCACAATATCCGGGTGAAGCCCATTCTGTTGCTGTCCACACTCTCCGGATTCTGTTGCTGTCCACGCTCTCCGGATTCTGTCGCTGTCCACACTCTCCGAATTCTGTCTCTGTCCACACTCTCCGGATTCTGTTGCTGTCCACACTCTCCGGATTCTGTTGCTGTCCACACTGTCCGGACTCTGTCGCAGTCCACACTATCCGGATTCTGTCGCTGTCCACACTATCCGGGTGAATTCCGATTCTGTCGCTGTCCACACTGTCTGGATTCTGTCGCTGTCCACACTGTCCGGATTCTGTCGCTGTCCACACTGTCCAGATTCTGTCGCAGTCCACACTGTCTGGATTCTGTTGCTGTCCACACTCTCCAGATTCTGTTGCTGTCCACACTCTCCGAATTCTGTCGCAGTCCACACTCTCCGGATTCTGTCGCTGTCCACACTCTCCGAATTCTGTCGCTGTCCACACTGTCCGGATTCTGTCGCTGTCCACACTGTCCGGATTCTGTCGCAGTCCACACTGTCCAGATTATGTCGCAGTCCACACTGTCCGGATTCTGTCGCTGTCCACACTGTCCAGATTCTGTCGCTGTCCACACTGTCCGGATTCTGTCGCTGTCCACACTGTCCAGATTCTGTCGCTGTCCACACTGTCCAGATTCTGTCGCTGTCCACACTGTCCGGATTCTGTCGCAGTCCACACTGTCCGGATTCTGTCGCTGTCCACACTGTCCGGATTCTGTCGCTGTCCACACTGTCCGGATTCTGTCGCTGTCCACACTCTCCGGATTCTGTTGCTGTCCACACTGTCTGGATTCTGTCGCTGTCCACACTCTCCGGATTCTGTCGCTGTCCACACTCTCCGGATTCTGTTGCTGTCGTCACTCTCCGGATTCTGTCGCTGTCCACACTGTCCGGATTCTGTCGCTGTCCACACTGTCCGGATTCTGTCGCAGTCCACACTGTCTGGATTCTGTCGCAGTCCACATTGTCCGGATTCTGTCGCTGTCCACACTGTCCGGATTCTGTCGCAGTCCACACTGTCCAGATTCTGTCGCAGTCCACACTGTCCGGATTCTGTCGCTGTCCACACTGTCCAGATTCTGTCGCTGTCCAGACTGTTCAGATTCTGTCGCTGTCCACACTGTCCGGATTCTGTCGCAGTCCACACTGTCCGGATTCTGTCGCTGTCCACACTGTCTGGATTCTGTCGCTGTCCACACTGTCCGGATTCTGTCGCTGTCCACACTGTCCAGATTCTGTCGCTGTCCACACTGTCCGGATTCTGTCGCTGTCCACACTGTCCAGATTCTGTCGCAGTCCACACTGTCCGGATTCTGTCGCTGTCCACACTCTCCAGATTCTGTTGCTGTCCACACTGTCCAGATTCTGTCGCAGTCCACACTGTCCAGATTCTGTCGCTGTCCACGCTGTTCGGGTGAAATCCAATTATTTCGCTGTCCGTTGTTTAACCTCCATTGGCTGTTTGGCGCTAATATATTGTTTTTTTATTCAGCCACTGGTAATAGTGGTCTTTGTTAATACATTTTCATACTTTAAACCAAACAGTGACATTCAGCCATTATGTAGCCTAACAGTGGATTAACAAACAGTTTTTGACCATTTCACTGAAACGTATACACTGTAGCCTAATCCACAGCACTGAAACGTATACACTGTAGCCTAATCCACAGCACTGAAACGTATACACTGTAGCCTAATCCACAGCACTGAAACGTATACACTGTAGCCTAATCCACAGCACTGAAACGTATACACTGTAGCCTAATCCACAGCACTGAAACGTATACACTGTAGCCTAATCCACAGCACTGAAACGTATACACTGTAGCCTAATCCACAGCACTGAAACGTATACACTGTAGCCTAATCCACAGCACTGAAACGTATACACTGTAGCCTAATCCACAGCACTGAAACGTATACACTGTAGCCTAATCCACAGCACTGAAACGTATACACTGTAGCCTAATCCACAGCACTGAAACGTATACACTGTAGCCTAATCCACAGCACTGAAACGTATACACTGTAGCCTAATCCACAGCACTGAAACGTATACACTGTAGCCTAATCCACAGCAATGATGAAGGTAAGAGAAGAAGAAAAGATAAATGCCATCTATTTTTACACACATCTATAGGTGAACCACGTATAGCTGTAAAACATTACAGCAGCATACTGTATATGGTAGGCCTAAGGGCCATCCATTTCATCCCTTAAATCAATTCTGAAAAGATGAAAGAGCTCCATGAAACACCTGCCATTATGGCTACTTATCAGCAACATTATGACATGTTGAATTGCTGTCTGAGTGAGATGACCAGTAATGGATAGTTACAGTATCATTATCATTGCTCAGGTAGTGCTGAAAACATAATGTCAGCTGATTGCTTCCTTTGATAGATGTGTTCTACAAAGGCTACTCACTGTATTTCTTTTTCTCACAAAAGGTAGTATGAAAAGAAATTGAACAACATACTGAGCAAAATGAGAGCAAGAAAGAGTGGAGAAAGGTAGGAGGCCTCAAACATGGAAATAAAGGAAGAATGACAGGAAATGAAAGAAAGTGTAAGGGAAGAGGGTTATGTGGATGTTTTTACCAAGCTATTCTCTGCCCTGATCAACTTACAAGGCCTGGAGTTGTATAGAGAGGGATGGAGAGAGGGATGGAGAGAGGGATGGAGAGAGGGATGGAGAGAGGGATGGAGCAGGGATGGAGAGAGGGATGGAGCGAGGAAGGGATAAGAAAGCAGAGGAATTGTGTAGGCAGAGGGACAGAGAAAGGGAGAATGTAACAGAAAGAATAGGAGGATGAGGTGGAATTGAAGTCCATTGTTTATGCACAATGTTGTTTGCCAACACATTTCTTTGCCTTTTGAATTGTCTTGGCAGAGGAGGTGGGCTAGATGAATAGCATTCAAGAGGCAGTGATATCATTATTTTTATCAGAAATGTGTGAGTGAAAGAGCTTTTATCTCTCAAGTTTGGTCTTGACTTCTTGAAAGATGAACAAAGGATAAGAGGAAGAGCTGCAGTACTGATCATGTACAATGAGACACCAAAGAGGAAGGAAGCTGCCGATTACAAGACTTGTAATTGAACCCTCTTAAAGACCATTGTTTTTATTTTCCTTCGTTTCACCGACTCTGTATTCATTCACCAGCTGTAGATACTAACACAGACGGGGAAAGTAGACATTATATTTTATGCCTGTACGCTTGCCCTCTTTTCCTGTCTCTTTCCCTTTTTCTCTTGATAGATTGCTCTGTCTGCAGGTTAGTGATGATGGAGTGGGAGAGAGCATATTAAAAAAGCACATTACAGGCCCACACTTCCCTCTCCTCCCATCATGATATGCCTCATTTGTGTATTTTTCCTGCATTTGTTTATTAGATTTTACCAACATATTGCCAAAGGGATATGTAGAGATATTCTTACAACAACATTTGCTCTTGGCCTTGCCCTTCCTCTCTCTCTCTCTCTCTCTCTCTCTCTCTCTCTCTCTCTCTCTCTCTCTCTCTCTCTCTCTCTCTCTCTCTCTCTCTCTCTCTTCCTCTCCCTCTCTGTCCCCCTCTCTCTCTCCCCCCTCTCTCTCTCCTCCATCTCTCTCTCTCTCCCCCCTCTGTCTCTCTGCAGGGTCTCTATCTACCAGTGTGTTCCTGGTATCTCTGGGGCTGACGGTGTGTGCCGTGTGGCTCGTAGCTCTGTGTGGAGTCTGCACCTGGTGTCAACGCAAACTGGTGAGTGGACCACTAACATTTACCTATGACATTATATCCTATTGCTTGGTTTTAGATCACATTGTCCTTCCCAGAACAACACAGTACAGCAGGCTTCCATCCACTCTTCCATGACTCTTATTTATTTGTACAACTTTTATTCTACTAGGTTGGTCAGTTCTCATCGGCAATGATGACCTGGCCGAGAGGTCATTATACACATGTTCAGGTCATTATACACACCCCAACATTGACCCACAATATTCCCCCGAGCTAGTAGGGATTTATCCTGAGTTAGCTGCCTGGTAAGGTTAGCTGCCTGGTAAGGTTAGCTGCCTGGTAAGGTTAGCTGCCTGGTAGGGTTGATGATTGAACCCCAGAACTGTATACACACACTTTTACCCACATTTGCACAGACATGCCCCACATCCTCATAATAGAACTGCAGGATAGTGTGAGAGAGAGGTGTTAGGCTGTAGGTGTTACATATTGCACGAGAGGAAGACTGTGAGAGACAGAGACATGTGAGAGACCGAGACATGCAAAGACATGCTTTGAGATTCTGTCTGTAATGAAACGCGCTATAAAAGTTTAATCAATTCTCTCCATCCTTCGCTCTCCATATCTCTCTCTCACTATCTCACTTTCTCTCCATCTCTCTCTCTCTCTCTCTCTCTCTCTCTCTCTCTCTCTCTCTCTCTCTGTCTCTCTCTCGCCATGACAATGCACTGTGTCCATGCCCCTCTCGTACCCTATGCCATTAAAATGGTACAGTTGGACACCCAGGTAATTATCTGTGATTAATAATTAGCTATTTGCTGCCTGTTCCCGCCATTTGGCTATTAGAGGAAAGCAGAAAAATGGTTCATGGATCAGACATTCAGAATGAAAAGATACTCTCTTTGATTAAACTGTTTTTAATGTGCAATCCTTTCACCATTCTGTATAATTGAGTATATCATATTTTATTAAGTAAAGGATGATTTCCCCCTCCTCGCATTCTTTAATTCTCTCACCTCCCTCACCCTTACATCTGGTCTCAGTGTATGGCAACAAATATGTGTGCATATACTGTAAGCTACATTCAGTACATTAACCTAAGCAAAACAGTAATACACACATTCAAGGACACTAAAATGCAGGCACTGAGGATAGAACATGAGCACATTGAATTTTGTATCTAACAGTTTGTCAATGGCAGAATCACACTTTTGAGTTCATATTTCAGTGTCTTGCCACCTTTAGTTTATATGCTGGACCGCACAACTCCAAATTATTATCTTCTGCCATAACAAACTCCTTGGATGAAAGTTTCAGTGCTTTCCGGTTGTGTTAGATTTTCTTGAGTTTCCTTCTGATTCCATAACCTTGTGTGAGGCTCTTGGTAGTGTGCATGGGGAATGGTATGGGGAGATGTTGTGTGGCCATGATGGTGAACATGAACAGAATTCTCCATTAGGTTATGTAAACATGGCTTTGTGCCCTGAGCAATGCGTGTGCCTGCTTGTCGCCGTCTCCCGGTCCCATGCTAATGATTCATATGCTAATGTAAACATCACTCTGAGCTATTGGCTGCTGCCTGAGCAACTGTGATTCTGCCCATACGTTTGATCTGCTCTGGAAATACTTTCCCCTGCTTCTGCTCCCTCCCTCTCTCCATCGTTCTCGTTCTCCTTCTCTGTCTGTCCCTCTTTCTCTCTTGGCCTTTCTCCCTCTCCTTCTCTGTCTGTCCCTCTCTCTCTCTCTTGGCCTTTCTCTCTGTCTCTTTCTATTTCTCTCTCTGCCTTTCTCCCTCTCTTGGCCTTTTCACCCAGTCTCTCTCTCTCTTTCTCTCCCTCCTTCTCTCTCTCTCTCTCTCTCTCTCTCGCTCTCTCTCTGTCTAGGAGCATTTGTAGAGTGAGCATAGCACATAGGTGGATAAAACATGCAGAGGACTGAATTCAGCTGAGTGATAAAACGGTTATAAAGTGAGATGGAGATTGAATAAGCATGCATGTAAATAAGCTGTAATATTAGTAATTGGTATTATGCACATTTGTGTTGCTGCACATTTATGTTACATTACCAGTCTGTCATACCCTGTGTACAGTGAGGACTTTCAGTCTGGTCTTCAAAGATGAATCATATCATACCCTGTCAAATACACAGACACACACACAGTAAAGCGACTCAACCTTCACCGTCCATTTCCCTTGTCCTCGATCTTTCTATTGCTCTATTTACCCTCACACTCTTTATGTCTGTCTTTGCATATACTATATGTCTCCCTCTTTACCAGTGTTTCGTAAGCAAATTCAGAGTCCACAGACGCTGAGAGACACAATAGTCCGGCGTCCCATTGTGACATAGCTACGTGGCTCTGAGTCCACAGTCCACGGGGGAAGCACAGCCCGACTGCACACCTCCCCAAATTCCCAACCAACGCGGCTCCGCGTACATGTCCTTTATTAATTTGAATGTGGTGACAGTTGGAGAAATTGCTTGTATGAAAACCAACGGTCCAATATTCTAGAACGGACGCGTACCCGTTTGGACTCTGATAAGCGCTTTATGCGTTTGTCACCTTTTCCACTTTATCGCTATGTCCTTGTCAGTATGTCTCTCTCCTCTTTGTTTCTCTATTTATACCTCCACTGTTTCCCCTTCCTCGTCCTTGCTTGTCTCTGTGTTATCTTCCGCATCATCTTCCTTCTCTCTCTCTCTATGCTGTCCTTTTTCTCTCACTGTCTGTCTCTGTTTACACATAGCATGGTCATTCCACGAGAAGAGTGCCTTTTGCATATCTTTGATAGTATTTTAAGTAGAAATTGTGCACCAATATTGAATATTAAAAGCTGGTTATATTAAATGATGTAGAATTCAATAAATATATATATATATTCTTTTATATGAATAAAGGCTTGCTAAAGTGCCAAAATTCATCATTTTGACATGTCCCTCCGTCAACCCTGTGTCACATTTAGGAAGATTTTAACCCACTTAATCCTAACATTTCTCAAAGTTTCACGGTAATTGTAAAGCCCTAGTTATTTTGTTGCTTTGACAGTCATTTTTGAAGATTATGATTTATTTCATGTGATTAGTGATTCATTTACGTCTGTCCCTCTTTTTAAGGTCAACCCTGTTACGTGAACTGAACTCTCGTTTTAATATGGTCAAACTATTCCTCTTTTAAATATTGTTTTCAAAAGAAACATCTAAAAGTAAAATCATACAGTAAAAGCAGGTGAGCTGGTTCTACACTTTTTGGTAATTTTCTGGTGTTTTGTGGTGGAAAACTGAGCGGGTCGAGCATAACACGTCAACCCTGTTACACATAGATAGACAGACTAGAAATGATTTTAACTATTTCATTATTTTGTCAAGCTTGCATTCAACTCCCTGTTCCTCACAACGAACTTCCATGCCCCCTGTCACAAGGGGACTTATGGCTGATTTAAGAAGAAATCGTCAACCCTGTTACTTTATTTGGCACTTAATAGGCACTTACTATAGTAATTATTTTATTTAACCTCTTGAGATGGGAAAACTTGTTTTTCATGAAGTTGAACATGTTCTCTTTATGACAGAATGTTAAAATGAGGTGAAATCAGATGTTGTTGTTTTTTACCAAGTTACACTTCTCAAATGGCACAGAATTGGTTGAACGACCCATCACATTTCCTTAAACTCATAGGACATGAATGATTGTATAGAAATCTACCTTGCATGCAAACATTTGCATAAAACGGGCAACTTACAGTAGTGACATCACCTCTGTGTGAAGATAAAACCCCTAATCAGTTACCTGACCTGGGAGCTGTGTCACTTTGTGACGCTGTTGATGGCAAAAAAAAATAAGAGTAAATACATTGGACAGCTACAGAATTGTGTTTATGAGGAAGTACACAGAGGTAGACACAATGAGATAAATACAGTGATATTTAGCCCACGGTAGTTGATAGATGCAGACCTGTGTAGAGATGCTGTATATCAGCCCAGCATATGGGTGAGGGAAGATGAAGACGTCAGAAACAGGTCTCATGGGTCGATTATGGCAGGAAGGAGGAGGGATGGAGGAGGGGATGGAGGGAGGGAGGGAGGGAGGGGAGCAGGGAAGGGGAAGGAGGATAGAAGGAGAGGGAGGGAGGGAGGGAGGGAGGGAGGGAGGGAGGGAGGGAGGGAGGAGGGAGGGAGGGAGGAGGATAGAAGGAGAGGGAGGAAGCAGGAGGGAGGGAGGGAGGGAGGGAGGGAGGGAGGGAGGGAGGGAGGGAGGGAGGGAGGGAGGGAGGGAGGGAGGGAGGGAGGGAGGGAGGGAGGGAGGGAGGGAGGGAGGGGAGGAGAAGGGAGGGATGAGTGGTGTTGGCGGCCGTTGTGTGTGTTGGGCTGTGACAGACATAATGAGGGCTGAGGACAGACACTTCACAGGGCTGCAGCATTACACTGCTCCTAGTGGGGAGACATTCATGATGTCTCGCCAATGCATTCCACCTCTTCTCCCCAACCCTCTTCTCCATTCTCTCCCCCTCCCCTCTTCCCCTTCCAATTCACCATCCTCTCCTCTCCACATCCTCTCCTCCATTCTCTCCCCCTTCCCTCTCCCCCATCCTCTGATGTTCTGTCTCTCCTCTCTCCATCTCACTTGATTCTGTTTCAACCCCCCTGGTCCTGTCACTCTCTCTCTCTCTCTCTGTCACTCTCTCTCTCTCTCTCTCTCTCTCTCTCTCTGTCTCTCTCTCTCTCTCTCTCTCTCTCTCTCTCTCTCTCTCTCTCTCTCTCTCTCTCTCTGTCTCTCGCTCTCTCTCTCTCTCGCTCTCTCTCTCTGTGTTGCCTACCCTTCCCACTCAATCATACATTGCCTTTCTCGCCTTCCTTCTTTCCCCTTCTCTTCCCTCTCTCTCTCTCTCTCTGTTCCTCCCACTCCCTGTCTTCAGTGTTGCATCTTCTCTCTCCCTCCCCTACTCTCTAGCCTCCTGAAGATTTGATGATAGTGTTAAATGATAGATGAGCTGCACTTGATAGCATATTCTTGAATGTTTGAAATCTAGCCTTTTCTGAGTCCCTAAAACCACTGTGTGAGTGAATGACTGTGTGTGGGGTGGATGGGTGGGCGGTGGGGTTTGGTCCTTCCCAGAGATCTGCCCTCTATTATGACAAACAGGCCATGTAATTTGCGACAGAGAAAATAATAATGTTTAATTTACAGTATACCTCGTAGGCACGCCGGACTAATCTAGGTTTCCTGTATGAATGCGACAGTAAGTCTATAGTAAAACCCTTTCCAGCACCAAACTGCCTTATGAAAACCTTTCTTTATAGGGTTATGGTTTCCTCTACTACATGTGATGTATATATTTGGAAAGGAACCGAAGTGAAAGGAAAATCCATCATTATTTGATTTTACAAGGATCACATTGTATATATTAGGTTTGGTGAGTAACACCTATTAAATCAAGTTGGTTTAGAAACTCAGCTTGAGTATTACTTTGATATGAAACTATGACATTTTGAGTCAAACCATATCAAATGTATGATCAGAAACACAAGTCATTATAAGATTCTGTATATTAGGCTCAATACCCATCACTCATAGTGCAGGGTTGATGTGTCCACTCACTGTGCTCTTACACATTTCAAATGGACTAGCTTTAGCTGTTTTCCAGTCTGTTTGAAAGGTGGAATACTCTCTTTATTCATTTAAAAGATGATGAGCATTGAAATGAAAAACAAGGGTCTGTAGCTGTACTTTGTGACAGTGTGTGTTTAGTGTTTACTCAGTGTTTGGCTTCAGTGTACAAATTGTCATACACCGTGCATTCATTTGATACACCAGGCCAGGCCAATCATATAGCTGCAGTCCTGAGTTCCAAGGTTTATCATATAGTTGAAGTCATCAGGTTTATCTCAAAATGTTTCATTATAATTCCACTGACTGTTATGAATTGTGGAAACAGCATCTATTTCAACACCTATGTTTTATGTATGTTTGGGCGTGTACTGTTTCTGAGTGTGTAGTGTTATATGTGCGTTGGGTGTGTTGGATGTGTGTGGACGTGTCTAATCCCCACTGTGTCTGACGCTTGATGCTCCCATCTGTTCATTCTATATGGTTAACATATGGATTATTGCTGTGGAGAGGGTTTGGAGTCACATTTAGATCCTGAGAGCTGGCTGTATGTAGCAACGGTCATCAAAATTGTTAAAAGATTTTTTTAACAATTCTATAAAATGCAACAGTTGGACAATAGATGAAGATACTCCAAACTTTTTGAACGTTTAAAATCCATCAGATATTAACTGAATTATAGCACATAAAACATTTGACTGGCACAGACAAATAATGAATGGTTTTTCTTAGAATGCACTCATATATACATTTTCTAAAGGTATCATCTATTTTTTATATATATGGTGTTAAAATGAAGAAAATGATATGTGCGTCATTTGCACAAATAACACAACGGGGTGGAACAGAGCTGCAACCACCAAACACGTGCCCTGTCTAGGCCTACCTGAACTCACCTGTGCTGTCTAGACTGCCTCATTAATACCTGTTGTTGTCACGTTCTGTTGCATAATTCAACAAGTATGTCAATAGCAGGATACCCTCGGATTAAAAATCAACACGTTTGGCTCTAGATTACACCTATCTATACATACTTTACATTGTTTGCAAAATCAGACATAAAAGTTATTCCCCTACCTAAGAATAGTAAAGCCCCCTTAACTGGCTCAAATAGCTGACCAATCAGCCTGTTACCAACCCTTAGTAAACTTTTAGAAACAATGGTGTTTGACCAGATACAATGCTATTTTACAGTAAACAAATTGACAACAGACTTTCAGTACGCTTATAGGGAAGGACATTCAACAAGCACAGCACTTACACAAATGACTGATGACTGGCTGAGAGAAATTGATGATAAAAATATTGTGGGGGCTGTTTTGTTAGACTTCAGTGCGGCTTTTGACATTATCAATCATAGTCTGTTGCTGGAAAAACGTATGTGTTATGGCTTTACACCCCCTGCCATATTGTTGATAAAGAGTTACCTGTCTAACAGAACACAGAGGGTGTTCTTTAATGGAAGCCTCCCCAACATAATCCAGGTAGAATCAGGAATTCCCCAGGGCAGCTGTCTAGGCCCCTTACTTTTTTAAATCTTTACTAACGACATGCCACTGGCTTTGAGTAAAGCCAGTGTGTCTATGTATGCGGATGACTCAACACTATACACGTCAGCTACCACAGCGACTGAAATGACAGCAACACTTAACAAAGAGCTGCAGTTAGTTTCAGAATGGGTGGCAAGGAATAAGTTAGTCCTAAATATTTCAAAAACTAAAAGCATTGTATTTGGGACAAATCATTCACTAAACCCTTAACCGCAACTAAATCTTGTAATGAATAATGTGGAAATTGAGCAAGTTGAGGAGACTAAACTGCTTGGAGTAACCCTGGATTGTAAACTGTCATGGTCAAAACATATTGATACAGTAGCTAGGATAGGGAGAAGTCTGTCTATAATAAAGCGCTGGTCTGCATTCTTAACAGCACTATCAACAAGGCAGGTCGTACAGGCCCTAGTTTTGTCGCACCTAGACTACTGTTCAGTCGTGTGGCCAGGTGCCACAAAGAGGGACTTAGGAAAATTGCAATTGGCTCAGAACATGGCAGCACGGCTGGCCCTTGGATGTATACAGAGAGCTAACATCTCTCCTGGTTCAAA
Source organism: Coregonus clupeaformis (assembly GCF_020615455.1). Lineage (NCBI taxonomy): Eukaryota > Metazoa > Chordata > Actinopteri > Salmoniformes > Salmonidae > Coregonus > Coregonus clupeaformis. The sequence continues at coordinate 119,018 of NW_025533623.1, forward strand.
GTAGAGGAGAGATTGACTTCATCACTACTTGTATTTGTGAGAGGTATTGACATGTTGAATGCACCGAGCTGTCTGTTTGAACTACTGGCACACAACTCGGACACAAGACATGCCACCAGTGGTCTCTTCACAGTCCCCAAGTCCAGAACAGACTATGGGAGGCGCACAGTACTACACTACCGGTCAAAAGTTTTAGAACACCTACTCATTCAAGGGTTTTTCTTTATTTTTACTATTTTCTACATTGTAGAGTAATAGTGAAGACATCAGAACTATGAAATAGCATATATGGAATCATGTAGTAACCAAAGAAGTGTTAAACAAATCAAAATATATTTTATATTTGAGATTCTTCAAATAGCCACCCTTTGCCTTGATGACAGCTTTGCACACTCTTGGCATTCTCTCAACCACCTTCATGAGGTAGTCACATGGAATGCATTTCAATTAACAGGTGTGCCTCCTTAAAAGTTAATTTGTGGAATTTCTTTCCTTCTTAAAGCGGTTGAGCCAATCAGTTGTGTTGTGACAAGGTAGGGGGGTATACAGAAGATAGCCCTATTTGGTAAAAGGCGAAGTCCATATTATGGCAAGAACAGCTCAAATAAGCAAAGAGAAACAACAGTCCATCATTACTTTAAGACATGAAGGTCAGTCAATACTGAAAATGTCAAGAACTTTGAACGTTTCTTCAAGTGCAGTCGCAAAAACTTTCAAGCGCTATGATGAAACTGGCTCTCATGAGGACCGCCACAGGAATGGGAGACCCAGAGTTACCTCTGCTGCAGAGGATACGTTCATTAGAGTTACCAGCCTCAGAAATTGCAGCCCAAATAAATGCTTCACAGAGTTCAAGTAACAGACACATCTCAACATCAACTGTTCAGAGGAGACTGTGTGAATCAGGCCTTGATGGTCGAATTGCTGCAAAGAAACCACTACTAAAGGACACCAATAAGAAGAAGAGACTTGCTTGGGCCAAGAAACACGAGCAATGGACATTAGACCGGTAAAATTTGTCCTTTGGTCTGGAGTCTAAATTTGAGATTTTTGGTTCCAACCGCCGTGTCTTTGTGAGACGCGGTGTGGTTGAACGGATGATCTCCGCATGTATATTTCCCACCGTAAAGCATGGAGGAGGAGGTGTTATGGTGTGGGTGTGCTTTGCTGGTGACACTGTCTGTGATTTATTTAGAATTCAAGGCACATTTAACCAGCATGGCTACCACAGCATTCTGCAGCGATACGCCATCCCATCTGGTTTGGGCTTAGTGGGACTATAATTTGTTTTTCAACAGGACAATGACCCAACACACCTCCAGGCTGTGTAAGGGCTATTTTACCAAGAAGGAGAGTGATGGAGTGCTGCATTAGATGACCTGGCCTCCACAATCCCCTGACCTCAACCCAATTGAGATGGTTTGGGATGAGTCGGACGGCAGAGTGAAGGAAAAGCAGCCAACAAGTGCTCAGAATATGTGGGAACTCCTTCAAGACAGTTGGAAAAGCATTCCAGGTGAAGCTGGTTGAGAGAAAGTCAAGAGTGTGCAAAGCTGTCATCAAGGCAAAGGGTAGCTATTTGAAGAATCTCAAATATAAAATATATTTTGATTTGTTTAACACTTCTTTGGTTACTACATGATTCCATATCTGTTATTTCATAGTTTTGATGTCTTCACTATTATTCTACAATGTAGAAAATAGTAAAAATAAAGAAAACCCCTTGAATGAGTAGGTGTTCTAAAACATTTGACTGGTAGTGTACATAGAGCCATGACTACATCATGTAACTCATGTCAGCAGTAAAATTTGATTTAAAAAACAAATAGAAATTACACCTTATGGAATGCGGGGACTGTGAAGCAACACAAACATAGACACATGCATACAAACACACAATAACATACGCATTATACACACATGTACACATGGATTTTGTGTTATAGATATGTAGCAGTAATCTAATCAAATCAAATCAAATTGTATTTGTCACATACATGTGTTTAGCAGATGTTATTGTGGGTGTTGCGAAATGCTTGTGCTTCTAGCTCCAACAGTGCAGTAATATCTAACAAGTAATATCTAACAATTTCACAACATATACCCAATACACACAAATCTAAGTAAGGAATGGAATTTAAGAATATATACATATATGGACAAGCAATGACAGAGTGGCATGGACTAAGATACAGTAGAATATTATAGAATACAGTATATACATATGAGATGAGTAGCGCAAGATATGTAAACATTATTAAGTGACTAGCAGCCTCTAATGTTCTAGTGATGGCTATTTAACAGTCTGATGGCCTTGAGATAGAGGCTGTTTTTCATTCTCTCTGTCCCAGCTTTGATGCACCTGTACTGACCTCGCCTTCTGGATGATAGCGGGGTGAACAGGCAGTGGCTCGGGTGGTTGATGTCCTTGCTGATCTTTTTGGCCTTCCTGCGACATCGGGTGCTGTAGGTGTCCTGGAAGGCGGGTAGTTTGCCCTCGGTAATGCGTTCGGCAGACCGCACCACCCTCTGGAGAGCCCTGTGGTTGCGGGCAGTGCAGTTGCCGTACCAGGCGGTGATACAGCCCGACAGGATGCTCTCAATTGTGCATCTGTAAAAGTTTGTGAGGGTTTTAGGTGCCAATCCAAATTTCTTCAGCCTCCTGAGGTTGAAGAGGCGCTGTTGCACCTTCTTCACCACACTGTCTGCGTGGGTGGACCATTTCAGTTTGTCAGTGATGTGTACGCCAAGGAACTTGAAGCTTTCCACCTTCTCCACTGCAGTCCCGTCGATGTGGATAGGGGGGTGCACCCTCTGCTGTTTCCTGAAGTCCACGATCATCTCCTTTGTTTTGTTGATGTTGAGTGAGAGGCTGTTTTCCTGGCACCACACTCCCAGAGCCCTCACCTCCTCCCTGTAGGCTGTCTCATCATTGTTTGTAATCAAGCCTACTACTGTTGTGTCGTTTGCAAACTTGATGATTGAGTTGGAGGCGTGCTTGGCCACGCAGTTATGGGTGAACAGGGAGTACAGGAGGGGGCTGAGCACGCACCCTTGTGGGGCCCCAGTGTTGAGGATCAGCGAAGTGGAGATGTTGTTTCTTACCTTCACCACCTGGGGGCGGCCCGTCAGGAAGTCCAGGACCCAGTTGCACAGGGCGGGGTTCAGACCCAGGGCCACAAGCTTAATGATGAGCTTGGAGGGTACTATGGTGTTGAATGCTGAGCTATTGTCAATGAACAGCATTCTTACATAGGTATTCCTCTTGTCCAGATGGGATATGGCAGTGTGCAGTGTGATGGCGATTGCATCGTCTGTGAATCTATTGGGGCGGTAAGCCTAGGGTGACAGGTAAGGTAGAGATGATATGATCCTTGACTTGTCTCTCAAAGCACTTCATGATGACAGAGGTGAGTGCTACGGAGCGATAGTCATTTAGTTCAGTTACCTTTGCTTTCTTGGGTACAGGAACAATGGTAGCCATCTTGAATCATATGGGGACAGCAGACTGGGAAAGGGAGAGATTGAATATGTCCGTAAACACACCAGCCAGCTGGTCTGCGCATGCTCTGGGTGGAGTAGAGGCCTGAGGGCACACACTTAATATGTTGTGAAATCTGGTATGAATGTATTCTAATGTTTTTAAAATGTATAACTGCCTTAATTTTGCTGGACCCCAGCTAATGGGGATCCATAATAAATACAAATACAAATACAAAATAATATCACAATAGTCAGTGTTCATATTCAGAAGTTCCTTTTATTTAATTTGTAAACATTTCAACTGTATTAAATTATAACTTTTTTCCATTCCACAAAAAATGTACACACATCAAAATAAAGGTATCTTTCTTCTCTTTCTTGTGTTGTAAGTGTTGAGATGATGTGTTAAATCCCAGATGAAGCTTTAGCGTTCTTATAGATAAAACGGAAAGACTATGTATTCTATTGAGCCCATTTCAGCCATTACTATGGTGTGTTTGACAGGTCATTACAAACATTTCCGCGGTCATAACGTTAACGGGAAAAAACGACAGGCACAAGGAAGAGTATGAAAGAGTCGCAGGAGTAAAATGAAAGCAATCAATCCAGCGAAATTTAAGTGACAAGTGGATTTTGCACCCCTCAAAGACAGGAAATGGCTGAAAAAGACAGATCCTCAGGTGGGCGGGGCATGCACGTTGCTGCTGTATGTGCTGGCTCGCATCCAAAGTGTTGCTCTTCTGTCTCTGCCTGGAATCATTTAGCATATTCTTGACACCTGATGGCATTCTAAAGGCTCTGTAATGAAGGCTCCACTGGTAAAGTGTTTTCAGATGTAAACAGCAATCAAGACATCGCACAGAGCGACACAAGGCAATGGACAAGAAGGAAATTTTCTCTCTCTCTCTCTCTCTCTCTCTCTCTCTCTCTCTCTCTCTCTCTCTCTCTCTCTCTCTCTCTCTCTCTCTCTCTCTCTCTCTCTCTCTCTCTCTCTCTCTCTCTCTCTCTCTATCTCTCTATCTATCTCTCTATCTATCTCTATCTCTCTCTCTCGCTCTCTCCAGGGGAAGAGGAACAAGCCTGGGGTGGAGGCAGCCAGCACCCCAGATTCAGTTCAGATTCGTGGCCGAGGGGAAAACAAAGCCATCAAGTAGGTATTGGATGGGGGGGGTGTGAGCTCAGGTCTACTGTATCTTGTCACCAGGAGGGAATTCATCAAGTAATACTTAATTGTCACATAGGGGACACTTTATGCAACATATCACAGGTAGATATAGGTAGTGTCTGGTGTCTGCTAAAGCCCCAGTAGAATGGCTACAATGTTTCAAGCGGAGATCCATCTCCTCATGTAATCTGTTGTTTCACACCGTTCTTTATTCACATCAGACCTGTTTATTGAAACAGGGAAGACAGAATACATTTTTGTAATACCCACTTGAGTCTGAACACTTTAAAACACAATCTTTGGGAGTTAATGGGCTTGCCTGTGTTTGTGTGTGTAAATGAATGATGACTCACTGGGCTGGAAGAGCCTGGCTGAGCTATGAGGGATTCACTACTGCACAGCTGTAGGACGAGAGGCAAAGACCTGGGTGTGCTCAAATAAAAGGCAAAAACACTGAAACCCGCTGAGATATGGAGAGGAAAGAACATATTTAACAAGGGAAAGAGCAGTTGTGGTTGTTAAATAAGAGCATCTTGACAACTCATCACAGTCCTTCCTGTGAAAACAAGAGGCATAAATTATAGCATACTTAATTTGACAGGCTTCAGATAAAGAGCATGTTAAACTCCAGTAAGATTAGGCACTACACGATGTGTCCCTGAACACTCAATGGAACTGTAATAATAACTTACTGATAAGCCACTAGTCTACAGTCCAACTGCAGTGTTACTTCATTTTACAGCCTGAATGTGATTACCTTGGCTGAGTTTCAGTTGAAATGTGCATTACATCTAGAGTGTAAACCTAAAACCATTGATCTACTTGGATTGCACTAATGTATCCTTTATCTCAATGCCTTGTAAAGTACAATTGTCAGAATCACTTAATTGAGCACTATACCTAATATTGAGCGTATCATAGTACATTTATAACTATAGCCCAATCCCAATAAAAAAATTGTATATACCTGCAGCAATGTTTTGATGATATATTCTACTGTATGACTGTTTGTTGTTAACATTCCTCCTTCATGGTTGCAGCTGCGCAGCCCAAGGCCTGACTGACGGTGGACTCTGTCTAAAGCTAACCCAGCAGTCCTCTCCCTCCTCTGTCACCATTCCACCTGTTCTCCCATTCTCCCTTTTATCACTCTCCTCTTTGTTTTATTTCTCTCTTCTCTCTTTCTGTCTCTCTCCCTTTTTCAAAAGTATGTTTTATCTTTGTAACCAACCTTTGCTGTTTCACTTTGACTTATAACATACTATATATTACTCTGTGAATGACGTTGAATACATGTTTAACTCTTTCACTGTTTTCTAATCCCTTGTACAGAGAGAGGTATAATCTATTCATTTGTCCATGAGTCTGGATGCTGTATCAGCTCAAAGTATAGACAATATGCTTTTCCCAAACCCCATCCCCTTTAAACCGATATACTTTTTACCTTCCTTAATACACTTGTTTTTCTACTTGCTTTTCCAAGACATAAATGTTTTGCTCTGAAACTGTATTACGAATATTATAATGGAATTACTTTTATAAATGCAGGACCAGGGCCGGATTACCGAACGGGCACGCAGGGCACGTGCCCCGGGCCCCCCGGGGGTGGGGAAGATAGCATATAATAACAAAATGTGTAGAGTTGCAGGAAATTAGCTTTAAAACTGCAACATTTTCTCTCAGCCTCATGGCAAAATGTATAGAATAGCAGGAAATTAGTTTGAAAAACTGCTAAACCTTCACTCAGCCTCATGGCAAAATGTGAACAAAAGCATGAGATGAGCTATAAAACAGCATGTTCTTTTCTCTGCCCCATAGCAAAAAGTGTACAATTGTAGGAAATTAGCAACAAAAAAATGATTTGATACTCATGATTTATATAATATTTTTTTCCTTGAATGCAGAGGGTCTGAACACGTCGCGCAAACGTACTAGTTACCTGGACATCTTGCGTAGAAAGAGGGTTGATTTTGCAATGATCCAGGAATCTCATCTGTTAGAAATGGATGTATCTCGATTTTCCAACAAATATTATCATGTCATTGCTTCATCATGTTTTACTACAAAAAGTAAAGGGGTACTAATTGTTGCCAGACGCAACTTCCAATACACTAACTTAGGTGGAGGATCCCTCGGGGAAGGTAGAATCACTTTTATTAAACTGACTTTTATTAAACTGATTACTTTTATTAAACTGAAGTAAAATTGCTGTTCTGTTGGTGTATGCACCGAACACTTACGATAGCTCATTTTATGACCAATTCTGTACCCTGACACTAGATTTAGCTGACTTCAGACTAATTATTGGCGGCGATTTTAATGCAGTTTGGGAGTACAGGCTAGACAGATCTGGGCAGACAGAGGAGAGAGACCAGCATCTTACCTCTGTGGCACTGCGGAAATGGGCAAATGAGGCGGCAGTTGACGATTAATGGCGAATTATGAGTCCCACCTCTGGAATTTCACCTTTTTCTCTCGTCGACACAAATCCTTCTCTCAAATTGACTTTATATTCACTTCAAAGGACCTGTTCAACAAAGTTCTTGATATAGATTTATTACCCATGGTCCTCGCCGACCATCGAGCCATGCTTTGCAGACCTGCTATCAGAAATTACAAACAACTTTTAATTTACCGGGCAAATCCTTCTTTTATTTACAACTTCCCTCTGCCATGCGAGCATATGGTGTTCCCTGGGGCGAAACACTACCAACTCACCCCCTCTGCAAAAAAATTGAGAACCGGCCTAAACCACGGGGACTATTTTCTGATCTATACTTGCATTTCTTCAAAGCATCTCAGAAGCCCCTGCAAATTGACCTACTATAGAAGAGAGACCTCTTACATTAAATCACTGAAATTAACTGGGAAACTGTATGGTCTGTAATTCTCTCTTCTAGAAATCCTAATTATCAGAATATCAATTTTAATTTTGTCCACAGATCTTATCTTACCCCAGATTATTCCAAATGAAAATACATCCAACCCCGAAATGCTCTCTATGCCCTCAGGGTGCTCCCGGTACCTGTGGGTGGGTGGGTGCAACTGTCCTGTGGTGGGAGGGGTGGGCATAGTGGTCCTGTGGGAGAAAGTAAATGTTTTCTCTCTGCACCATGGCAGAATGTGTTGAAATGCAGTAAATTCGCTGATTTCAGAAATGTGGGGCCCCCGGAGGTCGGTGCCCCAGGGCCCCAAATGTGGTAGTCCGGCCCTGTGCAGGACCCCTATCCCTAATGCATTTTCCAATTATTTTCTACAAATATTGGAGGTGTATCTCTATCGCCTGTATTGACATTTTTCTCATTCACCTATTAATCTAAGGCCATTTCCCTGTCCTTTCTATCTCCAAGAAACATCATTCACTTCGCTCCACTGTGATTGGCTCTGCTGCTCTGACCTCTGACCTATCTCTCTTTCTATCCCTGAAACTCCGGCTCCATTGTGATTGGCTGTGCTGTTCTTACCTGTCTCTCTCTCTGGCCGCAGTGATCTAGACAGGGACTTTTGGAATAACAATGACAGCAGCAACGTGCAGCAGAGATGGAGCTCCTACCCGCCCAAGGAGTTCCTCTTAAACATGTCCCCCTATGCCCCGTATGGAGACCCTCGCCTCACGCCCAAGTGAGTCTCGGTCGCGGCTGGTAAGGGACCCCTCTCTCTGTGCAGGGCTGTAACGAAGCGGGGGAGCCAAGCCTCTCACATTGAGTTCTGTGACCCCGGACCCCCAACCCTCCACAACCCCCTCAGACTGACTCAATAGAACAACACTACATTCTAGAAACAGACAAACATTGCACACAAAATATGCATCCAAAGACACAGTACATTATCTACATAGGAACACTAACATGCCACTCTAGTCCACTTGCATGCATTTCTCTCTGCCAGACATACACGTACAGTGAGGGAAAAAAGTATTTGATCCCCTGCTGATTTTGTACGTTTGCCCACTGACAAAGAAATGATCAGTCTATAATTTTAATGGTAGGTTTATTTGAACAGTGAGAGACAGAATAACAACAACAAAAATCCAGAAAAACGCATGTCAAAAATGGTATAAATTGATTTGCATTTTAATGAGGGAAAGAAGTATTTGACCCCTCTGCAAAACATGACTTAGTACTTGGTGGCAAAACCCTTGTTGGCAATCACAGAGGTCAGACGTTTCTTGTAGTTGGCCACCAGGTTTGCACACATCTCAGGAGGGATTAAGTCCCACTCCTCTTTGCAGATCTTCTCCAAGTCATTAAGGTTTCGAGGCTGACGTTTGGCAACTCGAACCTTCAGCTCCCTCCACAGATTTTCTATGGGATTAAGGTCTGGAGACTGGCTAGGCCACTCCAGGACCTTAATGTGCTTCTTCTTGAGCCACTCCTTTGTTGCCTTGGCCCATCCACAACCCATTTTAAATGCCCTGGCTGAGGGAAGGAGGTTCTCACCCAAGATTTGACGGTCCATGGCCCCGTTCATCGTCCCTTTGATGCGGTGAAGTTGTCCTGTCCCCTTAGCAGAAAAACACCCCCAAAGCATAATGTTTCCACCTCCATGTTTGATGGTGGGGATGGTGCTCTTGGGGTCATAGGCAGCATTCCTCCTCCTCCAAACACAGCGAGTTGAGTTGATGCCAAAGAGCTTGATTTTGGTATCATCTGACCACAACACTTTCTCCCAGTTCTCCTCTGAATCATTCAGATGTTCATTGGCAAACTTCAGACAGGCATGTATATGTGCTTTCTTGAGCAGGGGGACCTTACGGGCGCTGCAGGATTTCAGTCCTTCACGGCGTAGTGTGTTACCAATTGTTTTCTTGGTGACTATGGTCCCAGCTGCCTTGAGATCATTGACAAGATCCTCCCGTGTAGGTATGGGCTGATTCCTCACCCTTCTCATGATCATTGCAACTCCACGAGGTGAGAGCTTGCATGGAGCCCCAGGCCGAGGGAGATTGACAGGTATTTTGTGTTTCTTCCATTTGCGAATAATGGCACCAACTGTTGTCACCTTCTCACCAAGCTGCTTGGCGATGGTCTTGTAGCCCAGTCCAGCCTTGTGTAGGTCTACAATCTTGTCCCTGACATCCTTGGAGAGCTCTTTGGTCTTGGCCATGGTGGAGAGTTTGGAATCTGATTGATTGATTGCTTCTGTGGACAGGTGTCTTTTATACAGGTAACAAACTGAGATTAGGAGCACTCCCTTTAAGAGTGTGCTCCTAATCTCAGCTCGTTACCTGTATAAAAGACACCTGGGAGCCATAAATCTTTCTGATTGAGAGGGTCAAATACTAATTTCCCTCATTAAAATGCAAATCAATTTATACCAGTTTTGACATGCGTTTTTCTGGATTTTTTTTGTTGTTATTCTGTCTCTCACTGTTCAAATAAACCTACCATTAAAATTATAGAGTGATCATTTCTTTGTCAGTGGGCAAACGTACAAAATCAGCAGGGGATCAAATACTTTTTTCCCTCATTGTAAGAGCTACATGATGCACAAAGTATGAGCTTTATATTGTATACAAGTAGCTAATTTGCAAAACAGTAGCTCTGAACCCAAGGCATAACCTAATGCATATGTCCCGGTAAAGGTCAAATGCAATAGCCTAAGGGTGCCAAACAGCATTATTAAGTGATGTTATCCAAGTAACATGCACATCTTACATATCTTCTGTCCTGGGAGAGTTCCGTTGATTGGCATTAGTAATTCCTTTTCCTGCAGCCAACAGGGTCTGAAAGGTAAAGCTATTTAGTATGCACTGTTGGCCATGCAGAATTAGATTGAGTCGTACAGGGCTGCCACTAGGATGTTTCTACTTGCCTCACCTTAGAGGTGACTGACATTAGTATAGCGATGGCCAGACGTGAGGTCAGCCTTGTCTCCCTCCAGCCCTCTGATCTTCATCTCGGGTGAGTCATAAATGGTACCCTATTCCCTCTGGTCAAAAGTAGTGCACTACATAGGGAATAGGGGGCCATTTGGGAGGCAGCCCTAGATTGAATCAAGAAAGGGGTTGTCTAGTGGTGTTACCAGGACAGATCAAATATGAATTGGATGGAGACACTAATAGATGCAGATCATGTCTGAAGCTGCCCACCAACTACAAACACACTATTCATTATACTAGCCTTTCCCATCTGGACACATGAATATGTGACATTAATCTTTAAAATACATACAAACAAACACACAATATAGACATACAGAAACTTAACATACTGAATCAACACTCCACATTTACCTATATACCAACCAACCAACCAACATTTGAAAAGCCTCCTCTTCCCTACAGCCCTGCCAGCCTCACTAACCCCTAACCTCTTACCCTTCACCTCCAGCCCATGGAGTGCTACCATGGAGACGGACAACCCTCAGACCATCTGAGCAGAAACCCTTTATAGATCCCACTTACACAGCCCAATATCCTCCTTTCCACCGCAACCAACCAACTAACCAACCAACCCCTAATCTTAAGGGTATTAACCTAACTGTAAACCCATTCCCTTTGGTTTAAACCGTCACCTCAGCTCTGTCATCGAGGGTTGACCGTTGTTTTTGGCTTTTGCTCCTAGTTTTTGCTGTTCTCGTTTTTTAGGCACATTCTATAGGAGTCCTGTGTTGTTCCCTCTCACCTCTCCTCACTCTGGTTGTGCCTAGTGGTTTTGTCACCACCACCACCTCCACCACCAGGTGCTATAAGGCTGCCTCTCCTTATAGCTCTCCTTAGTCTGACCACCTGAGCCCTCTGGACACACCAGTTCCTCTATAGCTGTACAGTACAGTACATGGATCACTAAAGGCTCTAATGTCATTGATGTTTTTCCTGCACTGAAATATATTGTTTAAGTAGAGAAAGTCTGGTTTTTTCTTCATTTTAAAGCGTACTAGAGAAGAGATAAAGAGGGGGTTTTTTCTCAATGGGTGTATTGTCTTTAGAGTTCATGGGCTGTGAAACAGTGAACCTGCTAGGATCCATTGATCCCTTTTTGAGATCCAGTCAAATGTTTGCCCTTTTCACCGTCATGTGACGAGGTCTTGAGCAAGGGATGGGAAGCTCTGTCCATAAGCTAAATATGACTTACCTTAAATCTCCCTAAATGGTCAACTCCATCCCTACCCCTATTTCTACCCCATGCTCAATGCATAACTGTTGCAGGCTGGGCCTCTGTCTAAAGTGTTGTCCCTCTCGACCAGCAGCTGTGCTCTCTGACTGTGTCTGTGTAGTGACCCTGTAGTGAAACTGTGTCTGGTCTGTCTGCTGTTGTCTCTGTGACGTTGTCTAGGTTACGGCTGCTTGTGCTGCTCTGGGTTACGCGGGAGAGGAATGAAGTGTGTACTCAACAGATTCACTGTGCTGATTAACTGCTATACACTACAATGTCTTACTATAGGCTTTCAAGCCACTCGCTCCAACAATGTCATTACACACACCATAACCTTTCGATCAAGCCTATCTGTTTCATTTAACGTTGTAGTTCCTACTGTACATGATAACAAAGTAGATCAACTGTTTCTTTTAAAATGTAAAGAGGCCATAGATAGCCTACATAATTCAATTATCATGACTCGCTCAGTTTTATTGCAAACACCATGAAGTCCTTGATAGAATAATCCATTTGGTCATGTATATTTGATGTGCAGTATAAAGTAAAGCTGCAGAATGGCCAGTCAGTCTAACTGACAGGTACTCAAAACACAGCCAGCATCTGTCTGTCTCAGTCCTACTGCACCCAAACACACACCACTCTGTCAGTCTTCCCATCTGGTTCAGACAGACAGACAGATATACACAGTGAATCTCAGCCCATCTCCCTCCTGCTAACCCAGCAGCAGCACAGCCCACTGACTTGCTGGATCCTCGTGGCTGGCTGCTACTCCTCTGTACTGGAAACCTGTAGCTGGATTGATAACACTACCCCCATCCTAATGCTATTCTGCTGTGTGGTTCACCTTCTGGGTTGTTCAACCTCACTGATTCTACTGTTACTATCCACCTCTCTCTCTCTTTTTCTCTGTCTCCCTCTCTGTCTCTCTCTCCTCCGTCTGTCTCTGTCTTTCTCTCTCCTTTATGTCTGTGTCTGTCTGTCTATCTGGTGCCCCCTGTCTCTCAGTGGGGTGGAGAAGGGGGATGGGGGCGGGGCTGGGTGTGGGAGTGGGGCAGGTCCCAGTCGCAGTGACAGCGTGAGAAGCATAGTGACGGGGCTGGGCCCTGGCAGCAAGGCTGGGCGCTGGCAGACGGTCCAGAGCCACATGCAAGCCGGAGGCCTGAGGCCCAGAAAGTGAGTGACATGAGTGACACGGGTTGGCTGGGCATGAGGGCACACATGGGGGGTAATGCTGAGCACCACAGGGGCATGGTATAGATGGTTTGGGGGACTGCAATCAGAAGCAGCAAGGGTTATATGTGATATATGCTGCATTCGGTAGTGCAGAGATTTATGGGAGGAAGAATGGATGGAAAGATGGAAAGAGGGAAGAAACTATTGAAGACAATAATGAGCTGAAAATGTGAGTGCATGTACTGACATTTTCTGATGCATGGGAATCTGTTGTCATGGTAAGGCTCTGTTGACTAAAGAGAACATCCTCTCTCACAAACAAATACCAAAAGTTACGCAACGTCTGCTACTGCTTCATCGCTGTATTGGACCACAAAACAGTTAATCAAATATCTACTTTTTGATATGGAATATTATAGCAGGACCGTTCTTAAGACGCCTGAAACCAAATGTTAGTTGTGCATTTCCCTTTCCTCATGTATACTCTTAGAAAAAAAGGTGCTATCTAGAACCTAAAACGTTCTTTCGGCTGTCCCCATAGGAGAACCCTTTAAAGAACCCTTTTGGTTCCAGGTAGAACCCTTTTGGGTTCCATATAGAACCCTTCCACAGAGGGTTCTACATGGAACTCAAAAGGGTTCTACCTGGAACCAAAAAGGGTTCTACTTGGAACCAATTGGGTTATCCTATGGAGACAGCCAAATAACCCTTTTTTCTAAGAGTGTATAACCATTTTAACACTTTCAGTCAAAATCCAATTCCCTCTTTACCTGCTTTCTTCACTCCTCTACTCTTTACCTCCCCTCTCCCCCTATCATATCTAACTTTCTCCCCATTTCTGGTCTGTAATTGGTTTCTATTTTGAGGTAGCCATGTGTGTCTATGTTTCTGCTGTAAGATATGTCTCACACTCCCCTCTCTCTACATCTGCCTCATTGCCTTTCTCCCCTCCTCAAGGCTCTTTCATTACAAATCACTCAAGGTTTTTAGTCAGTTTAATTGACTTTCTGGGTAGGAGATATCTGAGAATCCCTTCTTAAGTCAGCAGAGGAGGATACAGGCAGCAGATAGAAGGGCTTATAGCCTGCCTGGCCATTTGAATGACAGGATAGGTAAGTCGTTTACTATACACACAGAGAGACAAATGAAATATCTATTTGCAGTTGAATGTATTCAACCTTGGACAAGAGAGATATTGAAATAGTAGAGAAATGTACAGTGAAAGGGTTAGGTGTTGAGCTGGCTACGGTATCTGGGTAGGAGCTGTAAAAAGCCTAAGCCAACTTTATGACACAGTAGAAATGTATTTCTGCGTGAATTGGACTCCCAGATGTCTGGCTGGCCCTATGCCACGTACTCCATCCAGATTTATTGATGAATCATTCTGTCAGTTATGACAAAAATATTTGTTGGACTGTAAAATGTAGAGCATACTGCAGCTGATGTGGCGCATACTGCAGCATGGCACTGTGTGCATCATTGTTGGAGGAGCAGAGTGGAATTATTTTATTGAAATACTTTTATTTGATGTTGCTATCTATGACCTGCTGCTTTCATATATACACTTCTATCTCTGGGTCACATTTATTCTTTATATTGTTATATTTCTCTTGTCACTGATAGCTTGTAAGCTCAGCCCTCTTTCATACTTAATGCATCCATCCATATTATTTATTCCCTCCCTCATTCTTTAGATTCTTTATCCCGTATAAAAGGTCCAATGATAATACTTTGGATTAGATGAGTGAGAGGGATGATTTAGGCAGTGGTGATACAGGTGAACAGAGAGAGTGGGAAAGCATGATACTGATCAACTTCAATCAAACCAACCTAATGTCTTATATTATATACAATCCAAGCAAATCTGAAGGCACTTGCAGATTTTCTGGAATGTTTAAAGCAACATCCGTACACTCATCAAATGTGCTGTAACCGCAATAAGCACATACCATAAGCCCATGCCAAGACACTTCCATACCCACTGACCATTCATTTAATGACAGTAACACTCATTCTCACTAACCACAGCCCATCTTCAGTCAACACATTGTCCTGAGCCGTATGTGAGCTATCTGAAAGGCCATGTGGGGAGTGGGGGTGGGGGGGGGGCAAAATGCTGAAGTATGACTGGTATTAATCTGGTCCACAAAGTCCTCTCGGGGCCCTGCCTCTGGTGCTCTCCAGTAGAATTACTACACCGCTGTGGAGTCGGCCCGGGGCCCACTGAAGAGCACAGTCAACACAGCCAAAGGCTGTAAATCCTCCAGTGCTGCACTAGCCTAAGACAGAGGCTGTTTAGCCAGAGTTTACAGTAATCATGAAGGGCAGAAATTGAAGGGGGAGAGTCGGGACGCACTATTAAAATAGTGTAAAAGCAGACGAATGATTAGAAAGACAGAGGGGTTTGAGGGAGGGGAGAGGGTTGTTTGGAGTCAGATTAATGGGTTGAAGTGATGGGTAAAGCAGGTCAGATTAATGAGTTGAAGTGATGGGTAAGGCAGGTCAGATTAATGGGTTGAAGTGATGGGTAAGGCAGGTCAGATTAATGGGTTGAACTGATGTGTAAGGCAGGTCAGATTAATGGGTTGAACTGATGGGTAAGGCAGGTCAGATGAATGGAGCAAACAAAGACCAGTTGAGCTACGAGAAGCAGCATAGAGTGAGAGGTAGCTAGGAGGCTAGTGTAAAGTCATCATGGGTCAGAGGGGAAAGATGGATACAAAGGAGGAGGAAGAGGTCAAGGTAAATCTGGGAGGAAAGGGACATGAAAAGGGTAAGGATGGAGGAAAATAGAGATGAAGGCTGTTAGCTCCTGTTTGGTGTTGGCCTGAGCACTGTCAAAAACAAGCCTACCCACAGACTGTCAGACACTCACATACAAGCATCTTATACAACTGTACGACTACTGCTAAACTGCTTTAACCTGACAATGCTCTATTTCTTGTTTTTCATCTCTCCATACCTCCTTTCTCTTTGTTGAACTCTCTGGACCCGTCCTCATTTTTGTTCCCTCTGGTACTTCTATTGTACTCACACCACCACTCTCCCCCTGTATCTCCTATTTTCCAATTATGGATCTCTTCTGTCAATCTCTCTGGTTACCACTATCCTTCTCCTTTGTCCCTCACCTTCCCTCTTCTCTCACGTGCAACCCCTGCAAAACCCTTGTTACCTTCTCTTCCCTTGCTACTCTGTCTGGTCAGTTTTGGGGACCCATCCCTCTCAGCTGCCTCTACCCTGGAGCACATTCCATCCTCAGCAGCAGCCCGTCCTCGTCCCCTGGTGCGACAGCAGAGTCTCCAGCAGCCTCTCACCCACCAGCCTCCTCCGGGTCCCAGTGACCCCCCAGCCACCTCCCAGAGCCTGGGCCAGCTGCACACAGGGCCCGGGGGCGGGGGGCACCGGGGAGGCCCGCGGGGGGTGCGGGGGAGTCCGGCGGGGACAGGTGCTTCCCGGTACAGAGGAGCAGGAGGAGGACGCTCCAGGTCCAACCCAGGCAGCTGGGACCACATGATGGGACAGATCCGCAACAGAGGACTGGACGTCAAGTCTTTCCTGTGAGTCTGCTGGTCTGGGAATGTTCTAGATTCTGCTCTTGGTTCTATTCTGAACCTGTCTGCACTGTCTTCTGTCTGTCTTTCACTGTGTTGTCCTTATTATATCAAATCTCCCCCCTTCTCCTCAGGTAATTGTCCTAAAGCGTTTCATATACTGTAAGATTTACTCCCCAAATGCCAAGCCTAAGCCATGTACTGTAGCTATAATGACATAGTTTTACTTCTTGTTTTTTGGCATTACTTTAATAGTTTGTGTAATGTATGCATTGTTCTTGGTTACTCTGTCTGTATGCCCTTTAGTGTCTGTTTTTAAGTTTACTTAAAGTTACGTGTATTATCTTTGCATAGGTCACACTTGTCTACCCGAGGGTAGGGGACAAACTATTTGAGCTAATAAGCATGCTGCAGCTGCACACTACACTCTGAAGTCTTTACTGTGTGTGTGTGTGTGTGTGTGTGTGTGTGTGTGTGTGTGTGTGTGTGTGTGTGTGTGTGTGTGTGTATGAGTGCATGTGAGCTTGTGTATATCACATTTATAGCCTGTGTGCATTAACATGGGTGCAGGGGTTAAGCAGCAGCATGTAGAAACTCCACACTGCATTGATCTCCTGTCTACAGCATCATTACTCCCACGATGGACTGTCACTATTAGAGAGAGTGAGAGAGATAAAGGTAGAGAGGAGTAGTGTGTGAAAGATGGAAAGAGAAGGGGTATATGATGAAGGTTAAACCCAAGGAGACGAGGAGGGGTTGTTGAGGTGGAGAGAGAGTTCAATTCACTGTGTGGATATGGATTGCAAACTACCACTTCCTAATTCGATTTAGCTATAACGTTTACAATATTCTATGATAAAGCTAAATGTGACAAATGTACCGCTAAATGTACGTTTCACCGTACACTTTAAGGTTCCCAGAATAATTTGTTATCAACCACTGTACAAAACAGCAAAACTTTTTTTTTTTATTGCCCTGCAGTCAGCAGAACTTCAGTACTTCACAGACCACTCATAGCATATTGGAGACAGTAGATCTACTGTAGGTGGGGGAGCAATCTGGAGGCCAGAAACTCTTGACACATTTGATGGTGTCACCGATTTTCCAATGAATCTGGTATTGAAATGATTGGCTGGGGATGAACCATTTGTTTGCGAAACAAAACACAGCGATTCCTTCTCCTGTGTGTGTGTGTGGACGATGATGGATGTCTGAGTCTGTGTAGGGCAGCCTGCGGACCCCCCCGACCCCCCTGCCCTCCACTTGAGTCTCTCTGGCCCATTAACACAGGCCCCTGACCAGGGACCTCCTCACTAAATCATCGCTCGATAAAGGCAGGGCAGATATGTGGAACATGGACGGAGAGGTGGCCTTGCCCACAGTCCCTGTAAACATGAATCGTTCTGGGCTGGGAGGGACGAGGCTCTGGGGGATCGGAGGATGGGGGGTGCAATCTAAGTGACTTGGTGTTGGTGGTGTTAATAGCCCCCTCATTTAAGTGCTGCCTTGTTTTATACTGAGTGTTATCAATGAGGCTCATGTAGGTGTTACAGTTGTTCTCAATCGTGTACAAGCAAGTTTTGGATCTGGGTTGAAACAAATAGCAGAACAGCAATTATCAAATGCTCAAAAACATTTACAGAACTTCTGATCATTTTCTTGCCTTAGTACCTGACTTGCATATCTTAGACCACCTTTTGCAAAACATTAAATATAAATGTTAGTGAATACAACATTCACTGTTAAGTGTTTTGTTCACAGAATATCAACACATTGTTTTCATCAGAAGAGAAATGTGTGCAATTGTGTTCACTGTTTCGGGCAATCAGTAAATACTACTGCACGGAATTCTAAATCATCCTATCAGTGTCATACCACGTACAATGGAAAGATCTAGGCAATGCGGACTGTCTAATTGTTATGATTTTTTTTTTTTTATTGCGGATATGGAGAGATGCAGAGAATAAAGTTGGGTTACTTCTACCTAACTTTGGGTTAGTCCTAAGTCATCATCTCTAACACTGTGACTTTCCATTATAGAGCTTTGCTTTGGTGTGGATGTAGGCCTATAAATTCATTTCAGTTGTGTTCCTCCATTGTATTCACCTTTCCTTATTTCTATTGTGAATTGTGTTTCTGTGCGCCAATGAAAAGTTTACAAAACTATGAGCAAACCAGCCTATGTATTGAATACATGGAATTGGATTGTGATGATACTGATAAATGAATCCTGCAGACAATGTGCATTTTTTTTTCTTTTTATCAGGACTGATATTTGATTTTATGTTAATTAAATTGTTTGGTGATAAATGCAATTGCCCATAATTCTGCACCTTGGATAGTTGTACTTTATTTAGATCATCATGATTTAGTGACTGCAAGTAAAGTGTATTGATCTACATGGATTTTTAAAACACAGACAACATCTCTGTTTTGTCTGCTTGGACTCAAGAGATAAGTATGGTTGCGTTAATCTTTTTGCAGGCAGTCGTGTTCTTTTGCTAAATGTATTTACAATTTTGAGAGAGAGAGAGAGCGAGAGAGAGAGAGAGAGAGAGAGAGAGAGAGAGGGAGAGAGAGAGAGAGAGGGAGAGAGAGAGAGAGAGAGAGAGAGAGAGGGAGGGAGAGAGGGATAGAGAGAGAGGGAGAGAGAGAGAGAGAGAGGGAGAGAGAGAGAGAGAGAGAGAAAGAGAGAGAGAGAGAGAGAGAGAGAGAACATAGGAGATGCTGTAGAATGGCAGAAATAGAAAGGACATAAAAAGAAAATATTTGGGTCAAATATGGAGGGAAAGAAAAACTGCTTGAAGAAGGAGGAAAAGCCACAAACAGAATGAATAGCTGTATGATGCACAGACTCCATGTGTCATTTAGGTAGCTGGACATGGAGCAAAACATCTGATAGCTACTAGTATTGACTACACACTATGCTTGAGTTTGTCCCCCAAAGAGAATATGTTGTGATATTCTTGTGCAGGAAGACAGAAGATGATTAGAGAACAGTGAGGGTCAGAGGAGGTTTTGTTGAACAGGGGTCAGGAATGTGTTATGTAAAGGCCCTGTGAGGGAAGGAATAGAATGATGGAGAGAGTTAGACAGGACAGGGTCCCGGGAAACAGTGACTCACCTCACAGCTTTACACAAACCGGGGGAGAGGGGCCCAGCCCCTAGGGGAACCTAAGGGAGTCTCTGTGTGTTTTTGTGTGTGTGTGTGTGTGTGTGTGTGTGAGTAAGAGCAGGAGTGTGTGAATGTTTGCTTGTTAAGAGCACTGTGTGCCTGGCCCCTTTCAGACTGCAGCATACTTCAATATGACTAAAGCCTGTAACACGTTACGCTTCAAAGCACACAGAAAGTAAACAATCTGTGTCTACAACAGCTTGGGTTCAATTAAATGTTTTAAGGATGAGGTTTTGTAGCAATCCAAGTGATAATATGTAAATGTTTCACCAATCAATATCACCTTGACCTTTCTCTCCTCTTGACAGTTTTTTCAACTACCTCTCTACTCTGTCTCTGTACTCATTGTGTGTGTTGTGTTGTGTGTGTTGTGTTCTGTGTGTTGTGTGGAGCAGCGAGGGGAAGATGGTTGTTCTGTCTCTAGCAATCGGGCTGGCTGAACAAGATGATTTCGCCAACCTCCCAGATCTACAGGAAGCACCGGCGTGCCAAGAAAACTCAACTCCACCGGACAAATCAAGGTACCAGCCAGCCTACGAACAAAAGAGTGAAAGGAAGAGAAAGGAGAGGGTGAAAGACAAAGAAAGAAAGAAAGAAAGAAAGAAAGAAAGAAAGAAAGAAAGAAAGAAAGAAAGAAAGAAAGAAAGAAAGAAAGAAAGAAAGAAAGAGTTGAGCGATAAAGCCATTGTGAAATGGGATAAGAGAGATTTAAGGAAAATAGTTGGTGTAGACTTCTCAGCAGTATGTGTGATGTTAGGAGGTTCAGAGAAGATCCTTGTGGTCCAGTTTTGAAGCTGCTGTGTGATTGGCATTATCCACAGTGAGAGGGAGCCTATAACGATCTAATGGGGATGCTGTAATTGGATGTCTGACAGAAGCATCTGATTGGTTGGTTTCAGTATCTTCCTGCTGTGAGAGTCCTGCGTTAGTACCGTAGTAACATAATTAGATATAGTCACTCTGAGAAGGTAGCAGGAAGTAATGAGCTGTATTACATATTCAATAAGCTTCTGCTCACCATATATTGTCTCTGATCCCAGCCAATCAAACCTTCCCCAATTCCCTCGCCTGATTGAAATAGGAAGCAGGTAATAACACTTGAATGTCCTTTCATCAAGTGTTAACTATGTGTCTACATCCTGTCCATCTTCATTGGTCCTAGCCTTACCACAACTTATTTGTTTGTGTTTACTTTTGCCATTTTAAGTCAGCTTTGGCTTTGTTTCCTCTGTTTTTCCATCTTTCCTTTTTCATGCTCCCTTGTTCTTTTCATGCTCCCTCTCATCCTGCCTCCCCCTTGTTAGCCTGTTTGGCTCCCGCTCTTCCTCGCCAGCTCAAAGAGGGTTTGATCTGCGTGTCTCCGTTCCTCAGCAGGGAGCATGGTGGGGGTGGACTCATTATTCTGGAGTGTGGTCCCCCTGTGTGAAATGCCTGTCTAAAAATATGCTAACCCCTCTTCTGCCACCTACTCCATATGCATTCCCCAACAGCTGACAGAGACAAACACGCTAACAGCCAACTACCAGCTGGGAAATAGGAACCAGAGCAACTCTTGTAGTGAGCAAACAGCTAGATAGGCTGCCGTGTTATCACCTAAAACGTTCTCAGGACTTGAGTGCTCTGCTTGCCTCCTATTCCTCATGGGTAGTGGACTGTACATAGATACCTATTATTGGGTAGGGAGTCCTACTGTGTCAGGGGTTGTAGTAGTGAGTGCTTTTTCGTGGTAGCGTTCAGTACATTTCTGCCCCAGATGAGCAATAGAACAGCTCTTTCATTTATCAGAGGATAGTTAGTTTCCACTGAATCTCTCTGATGTAGACTATTTTGTACTGCATCTTATGATTTCAATACCATTTTTAATACATCCTGGAATTTCCACATTTCCTTTGTACTCAGTTCTAAAAGGAACAAAATATGAACGATGGTAGATGGAAATCTGTGCAGCGGTCAGAATACGTAAGAATTGTGTTCTGAAGGAACACTATTGTGCTGTATTAGCCTGTGGGTTTTTCCTGTCGTGGTCATGCTAATCGTATTTCGCAGTCATGCCACGGTTATGACCTGTTCAGCCTTGAAATGTCTACATTGCAGTCACGGTGTGGAGGCACACCTGCATGCTCAACTTCTCCCTCTTCCTGGCCGGACGCCTGTCAAACACCAGTCTTTAATCAAAGCGATCTGGTGCGAGGCACAGTCGCGTGGGCCAACTTGTCTAGTGTCCTTCCACAATGAATAACCACTTTCAACCATCATCTCTGTCCATCTCTCAGTCTCTCTAGTTACGCCTGTGTGGGTCCCAGTGCCCCTGCCTTGACCACCCCTGGTCTTATGATGGAGCACAGCATACTGAAGATGATGGAAAGTGATGATCCCTGTGTGAGGGAGGGAGGGAGGGAGGGAGGGAGAGAGAGAGAGAGAGAGAGAGAGAGAGAGAGAGAGAGAGAGAGAGAGAGAGAGAGAGAGAGAGAGAGAGAGAGAGAGAGAGAGAGAGAGAGAGAGAGAGAGAGAGAGAGAGAGAGAGAGAGAGAGAGAGAGAGAGAGAGAGAGAGAGAGAGAGAGAGAGAGAGAAGAGAGAGAGAGAGAGAGAGAGAGAGAGAGAGAGAGAGAGAGAGAGAGAGAGAGAGAGAGAGAGAGAGAGAGAGACCTTCGCTCACAGGTTGCTAGAGAAATATACACTCACTGCCAAAAAGACATAGAAGTATTCACTCAAAGAGAAATGGAACCATTCACAATCTGGATGCCTAGAAACATACAGTTCAAAGAGATGAATACATACACATACAGGCTCAGATGAAAGGGAGGAAACTGACATTGATAGACAAAGCATATACCCTCCGTCCATACACAGACCTTACTGTATATTATAATAGGATGTCCTTGCATAGACAGAGAAAGGGGTCATTGGTAGAAAGGGAAGGTCAGTCATTCTCTCAAATGGAGAATATGTCCTGCTGCATCCATGAGACCTGTGACTTGTTTATCCCTGTAGAACTGAGTACAACAGAATATTATCACTCTCAGGCAGAGAGGGAATCTTTATTCAGATGGATAGAGAACGATATGCCTTGGCTCATTCTCAGGAGACAGGAGTGTGCACTCAGATGCTTAGAAACAGGTAATCAAAGCTTTGTGAGAAGCATAAACTAGAGGCAGCGTAATCTCTGTTTCTTTTTGCGCTGGCAGATCAATTAGAAACGAATCATAGTGTTACAGCACAACTCTAAAGCCAGTGATAACCAAGCTCTATCCACAAGGAGATGAGGGAGGAAAACAATGAAATTATCCTGGAAGTCATTTGTATTCATTAGTAGTCTGGAAAAATTTGTGCTGAGATATTACTCCACAAAGTAGTCTGACTCCAATGTTGTCTGACTCTAAAGCATAATACTACAGCTGCTTCTATTGCGCATTGTACTGTTCTCTGACAATACCATTCTTACAGATATGATATCTGATCCAGAAAGTGTTTGTATTGTAGAAACTCGGTCCATAGAGTAAATACAGTATTCTGTAGGCTATACCTTAAAGCTGGGTATTGAAGCTGTGGTCATCGAGTCATGCACTGGTGGCCGAGGTCCATTGTGTCAGAGGCCTTAAGCCTCACGGCTGACTGGAGTCACTGGACTAACCCTCCCACCAACATACAGTAGCTTTATCATGGCAGCTCGATATCATTACCATCTGAGAAATAAAAGCTGCTGTAGCATGACAGTGCTAGCCCCCAGACACGCAGACACACAGAGAAGACATACATAAGGAGCTCAACGCTCCATACGCTTTGAGCCTGGACCACCAACTCCTAGGAGCTAGAGGTTCTTCATCTGGCCTTTAATCAAACTCAAGCCTTATAATTACTCTCCTGGCTTGGCAACGGTCTCCATGGAACTAGCTCAGGGAAACTTGATTGGCTGGGAACAGCAATATAGGTCAGCACAAAAGAGGCATTTTTAAAGAAAAATGTCAGCTCCATCTCTGGAAGTCATTCACCATGCCTTGCTGAGGCGTTTGAGTCGGAACACAAAGTTGATTAAAGGAAAGCGCAGTTATATAATCTGATGAAAAACAGTGAGAAATCTGCTTCGGAAATCCTGTGTGGAAGAAAGCGCTGCATAAATTCACCTTAATAAATATCTAAGTGAGATATGAGGAGGAAATTACATCACTTTACCACCTCTTTACTTTATTATGTGTTTGTGCAATAAGAGTGAGTTTAAAGATCAGTTGAAGCATCAACCAGCATTCACAGGGGTGCCAACCAATCTGGATGACTCAGACTCAGGTTGGAGAAAAGTATTCAAAAAGCAGTTCGCTGGACAACATATAGTAGATGGCTCCATTAGTTGTATTAAGCTGGTGCGGGGGGAGGTGGCCTGCTGATTTGTCCCTGTTGGATGTTTGCGCTGAGTGGGCTGACACCAGGGCTCAGGGCTCAGGCCTCATCCATCACAGCCTGGGGACCTGTTATTGTGTTGCGCTGCTCTCCTGGGGCATTGTATGATCAGCATGCCCCATATACTGTATATTTATGGATACACGCTTCCTTCCAAGCCAGGTCCCCCTGTTGAGCCCTCATCTCTCATGTTTTCACCCCTCCACCCCCTCTCCCATCATTAGAACCCACCCCTCACTCCCACTCCACCTCACCTCCATCTCCTCCCTCCATCATGCTGCCCTCTACAACACCAGCCCCGCCTCCTCTCATCAATTCATCTCTCATTCTTTCTCACTGTCTCTCTCTGCCTCTCATGCAGTCTCCCTTTATCTAATTGATTTATTAACCCTTTACTTACCTCCCCTCCCTTTGTCAGCCCTTTCTTTCCCTCCCTCTAAGTCTCTATCTCTTTATTCATCTAATCGTGCTTCCCCTGGGGGTGTTGACTGGCGCTCTGATGGGATGATGTCAGAGCTCCGGTCCTCTGTCAGGGTGGATGACTGTCTGCCCAGGCAGCCTGGCTGGGTTACATCTGCATCACTGCTGAATATCACAACAGGAGAATGAGATTCCCCCCGTGGGCAGCGCACACACACACACACACACACACACACACACACACACACACACACACACACTCTCACACACACTCACACACACTCTCACACACATATATGGAGATGGAGAAAAAGGATTGGGGACACATACACACAGGAAAAGAGACACTCAAGAGATTCATGTACACTGTATGTAATCAAAATGCAAAACGTGGCTTGGGCTCAGCCTGTTTGGGGACCTGTATTTGATACTTAAGCAAGTCAATTGTTTTTGCAGTGAAGCACCACTGTTTCTCTCCAATAATACTATGAAGATGCTCATATTATTCATATCTCATGGAGGCTTGCCTGCTATGAATGATATTATCGAGAGAACACAGAAAGATTTTCTGCTCTACCAAACTCAACATCTCCACCTCCATATAACCCCATTAACTCTATCTAACTCCGTCTAACTCCATTAACTCTATCTAACTCCATTAACTCTATCTAACTCCATTAACTCTATCTAACTCCATCTAACTTCATTAACTCTATCTAACTCCATTAACTCTATCTAACTCCATTAACTCTATCTAACTCCATTAACTCTATCTAACTCCATCTAACTTCATTAACTCTATCTAACTCCATTAACTCTATCTAACTCCATTAACTCTATCTAACTCCATCTAACTTCATTAACTCTATCTAACTCCATTAACTCTATCTAACTTCATTAACTCTATCTAACTCCATCTAAATCCATTAACTCTATCTAACTCCATTAACTCTATCTAACTCCATGAACTCTAACTCCATGAACTCTAACTCCATTGCATTAAAGTAGAGAACACAATGAATTATTTAACATCGGAAAATGTCAGTTTTTCACATACAGTTGAAGTCGGAAGTTTACATACACCTTAGCCAAATACATTTAAACTCAGTTTTTCACAATTCCTGACATTTAATCCTAGTAAGAATTCCCTGTCTTAGGTCAGTTAGGATCACCACTATTTTAAGAATATGAAATGTCAGAATAATAGTAGAGAGAATTATTTATTTCAGGTTTTATTTCTTTCATCACATTCCCAGTGGGTCAGAAGTTTACATACCCTCAATTAGTATTTGGTAGCATTGCCTTTAAATTGTTTAATTTGGGTCAATTCCACAAGCTTCCCACAATAAGTTGGGTGAATTTTGGCCCATTCCTCCTGACAGAGCTGGTGTAACTGAGTCAGATTTGTAGGCCTCCTTGCTCGCACACACTTTTTCAGTTCTGCCCACAAATGTTCTATAGGATTGAGGTCAGGGCTTTGTGATGGCCACTCCAATACCTTGACTTTGTTGTCCTTAAGCCATTTTGCCACAACTTTGGAAGTATGCTTGGGGTCATTGTCCATTTGGAAGACCCATTTGCGACCAAGCTTTAACTTCCTGACTGATGTCTTGAGATGTTGCTTCAATATATTCACATAATTTTCCTTCCTCATGATGCCATCTATTTTGTGAAGTGCACCAGACCCTCCTGCAGCCAAGCACCCCCACAGCATGATGCTGCCACCCCTGTGCTTCACGGTTGGGATGGTGTTCTTCGGCTTGCAAGGTTTCCCCTTTTTCCTCCAAACATAACGATGGTCATTATGGCCAAACAGTTCTATTTTTGTTTCATCAGACCAGAGGACATTTCTCCAAAAAGTAAGATCTTTGTCCCCATGTGCAGTTGCAAACCGTAGTCTGGCTTTTTTATGGTGGTTTTGGAGCAGTGGCTTCTTACTTGCTGAGTGGCCTTTCAGGTAATGTCGATATAGGACTCGTTTTACTGTGGATATAGATACTTTTGTACCTGTTTTCTCAAGCATCTTCACAGGGTCCTTTGCTGTTGTTCTGGGATTGATTTGCACTTTTCGCACCAAAGTACGTTAATCTCTAGTAGACAGAACGCGTCTCCTTCCTGAGCGGTATGACAGCTGCGTGGTCCCATGGTGTTTATACTTGCGTACTATTGTTTGTACAGATGAACGTGGTACCTTCAGGCGTTTTGAAATTGCTCCGAAGGATGAACCAGACTTGTGGAGGTCTACAATTTCTTTCCTGAGGTCTTGGCTGATTTCTTTTGATTTTCCCATGATGTCAAGCAAAGAGGCACTGGGTTTGAAGGTAGGCCTTGAAATACATCCACAGGTACACCTCCAATTGACTCAAATGATGTAAATTAGCCTATCAGAAGCTTCTAAAGCTAAGACATCAATTTGTGGAATTTTCCAAGCTGTTTAAAGGCACAGTCAACTTAGTGTATGTAAACTTCTGATCCACTGGAATTGTGATACAGTGAATTATAAGTGAAATAATCTGTCTGTAAACAATTGTTGGAAAAATTACTTGTGTCATGCACAAAGTAGATGTCCTAACCGACTTGCCAAAACTATAGTTTGTTAACAAGAAATTTGTGGTGTGGTTGAAAAATGAGTTTTAATGACTCCAACCTAAGTGTATGTAAACTTCCGACTTCAACTGTATGTGGCTACGCAGTTATTTGTTTATAACTTCCATGTAACTTCCATATAATGGAAGATTTTTTTTCAGTGTTAGAGATGAGGGACACTTCATCATTTCCATTTCGTATTTAATCTACCTTTGTTAAATTACTGTATCTTTCCCCACTACACTCACCTTCCATCCGGTTGATTACACTTCAAGAAGTCTCAGGGCATCCTTTGTTAGTATTGCTGCCCCTTTCAGAAAATCAGGAAGCGTCTAAAGGCATATATCTAGTAGATGACATAACATTGTATGCTCCCCTGCATCACAATATACAGAGATATGCACATTAGAATATCTTTGTTTCACAGTATGTCATCAGGTCCAGGTTCTCTTTCTCACCTTTAGAAGAGAGTTAACACTACTATGCTTTTCTTGTTTGTGGGGCAGGGAATTACGGCACCAAAGTAAACATTGTAGAAAAAATATGAATAACTCCAACATACACGAATTTACCTCTGCATATTTATTGTCAACATTTCGGTACACAACCTTTTTCAAGACCTTGAAAAATTTTGGAAAAGGTTGTACACCGAAACGTTGACAGTAAATATGCAGGAGTTATTTTTGTATTTTCTCTACGTCTCTTTCTCAGCTTGTCATGGTGTCCCTGAGCAAGTGAGAAAAAGTCCCCTCTCTCTCTCCTGGGACGGGACCTGCTGCTGGGTCTAATGAATGGGAGGATAGGTTAGGCTCTCTGACCTGGGGTTAAGGTCAGGGTCAAGGGTCAGGGTTCAGGTGTCAGGATCTGGCTATGGATTACAGCATCAATCCTCAGGGGATGTATTTCATCTAAAGTAGTGAGTGTGTGTTTGTGTTTCGGTATTAGTCATATTATGTCATGTGTGTGACAGTGCATATCATTTGTCATTGCTGTATTAAGACCAGACTAAAATTCGGAATAGTAATACCAAAATGTATAGCATCTCTTAGGGGAGAGTCATTGTTCTATAACAGTGTGAGGTGTTGCGAGGGGATTGGGCAGAGGAGTTAGTCCAGGAGAAGGTTAATGTTCTGTCAGAGCCTGTTGTGTGAGGGCAGGGTACAGCTGGGGATGATTCTACAGTTTTCCTATAGACTTTTACAGTGAATCAGCTGTTTGCACCATGGCATCTTCACCTCCCTAGGGGCACGGCGGTATTTGGTTATGGAGAGAGGATGAGTAGGCATGACTGAGGTCAAAGTGCCTGATGACAGAGGTTAAAAGATCACCCCCTGATGTTTTGCCAATGTGGCCTACTGTCCCTGTCCCTGTCCCTGCTCCACAGGAGGTTTAGATTGCCTTGGATTCTATTACTTCCTTATGGGAGGTTATGGTTACCCGGCCGTACCCCTAGAAAATATCATCACGGTACCATACAACCGTCGGTACAGTTTGGTAACCATGGTTACTCCAACCCCTAAAGGATAAATTATATAACCATTGAATTTGAGAGGGAAAGAGAGCAATGAACTAGTCTTTACTTTACACTACCTCATATCAATGGACAAGTCATTACTGTACATTAGCTCATATTTCGCTGGCTTCCCATCAGTACTCAGAGCCCATCAGAGCCCTCCTATGATGTTTACAGCAGTCCACTACACACATAACCTTCCGCAATGTTAGCCTACTACAGTGGTGTAGTGCTGTTGTTTAGGTGTGCGAGTGAAACAATTTGTAAAAACATTATGTCATAATTTCTCAATCCAAGTTTGTACCAACAGATATAGCCTATTGAATATTAAAATGCATCTTCCAATTGCAACGTCTGCCCTATGCCCACACATATTGTCTCAAGAAAATTGTATATTTTATATGTTTATTCGTCACATGCTTTGTATACAACAGGTATAGACTAACAGTGAAATGCTTACTTACGGGCCCTACCCCAAAATGCAGAGAGAACACCAAGTTAGGCATATCTAATTTCAAAATAGGCCATCATCACTGTCAATGGTGAATGATCATTCTTCACGTTTTACTGGTCAAATGTTCAAACTGTGTCTCCATACCAATTATTTGATCTCAATCAGTTTCATGGGAATATGCATTTAGAGCTTCTTCAATTACTGTTTTGTAAGCGAATTAGAGCAGATGATTTTAACAAACTATTAGCCTTTCTTGTATTTTGTTTCAATCAAAGCATACAGTATAACCTGCCTAGTGGCGCGCGCAGTTGACTTTTGGCTGCATGAGATAATACTGTAAATGTAACGATCCCGGCAGTCTGAGTCGGGTCCTGTCTGGTGACTAGTTTTTCTGGTCGTGATCTCCAGTTTCCCGAGGGTTCGGGAACGCTCCGGGGAGCTCTCTTGATTTCCACACCTGTATCCCATCAGCAATCTGCACACCTGGTCCTGATCATCACCCTTCTTAGGCTCTGGCCTAACATCCAGTTCCTGCCGGATCGTTAGCCATGAACAGTAGGTTTACCAGAGTATCAGTCTTAGAGCCTAGCGTTAGTTTTGTTGTTTTTGCACCTTGTTGGTTTGTTGCTTACTCACCCCCGTTTTGTTCCATCTGCAGTCACCCGTCCGGAACCTTCATCCAACCTCTGCCTGGTGGTCGGCGGCTGCCGACCCAGGATGGGATCAACCACTGCACCCCCAACAACTAATCAACGCCGCCCGCTCTGTTCCCTGGATTATTCAGCATCACTATTGAACTTGTAAATAAACACTCACCTTCGTTCAACTCTCCTTGTCCTGGTCTGCTTCTGGGTTCGGTCTTAGGGAACCGTGACAGAACGATCCGGCCAGTAATGAACCCAGCGGACCTGGACTCTGTTCGCCATGCCATTACCCATCAGGAGGAGATGTTGGGCCATCATAGCACGGAGCTACAGGAGATCGCGTTGGCAGTTCGGAACCTCTCTACCGGTCTGATGGAGGTCCAGGACCAGCGCAAGTTTCCGGTGGAGGATCCACTACCGGTTTCACCCATTCCGTCTGCCGCTTCTGGAGCGGTGTCCTTCCGTGAGCCCGAGGTTCCGACGCCGGATAGATATGAGGGGGAGCTGGGAAGATGCCGTTCCTTCCTTATGCAGTGTGGATTAGTGTTCGATCTACAGCCCTACTCTTATGCCACAGACAAGGCTAGGATAGCCTTTGTGATTGCGTTGCTGCGTGGTCGAGCGCTGGAGTGGGCTTCAGCCGTTTGGGAACGACAAGACCCCTGCATGGCTTCATACCAGGGGTTCACGGCCGAGATGAGGAAGCTCTTCGACCATTCCGTCCGAGGGAGGGACGCAGCTAGGCGCCTGTTTTCGCTTCACCAAGGAACTCGCAGCGTGGCCGACTTCGTGATCGAGTTCAAGACGTTGGCTGTGGAGAGTGGGTGGAACGAGGAGTCTCTGCAAGCGGCCTTTTACCAGGGTCTGTCGGAGCAGCTCAAGGATGAGTTGATCTCCTATCCGGAGCCTAGTGACCTGGACAGCTTGGTAGCCTTGTCTATTCGGGTGGATAATCGAGTCCGAGAGCGAAGGAGGGAGAAGCAATGGGCTCCGTCCAACCGATCAGCTTCTCAGGTTCCAGTCGGGTCGTCAAACTGCGCGGCTCGCTAAAGTTGGGAGGACTTTTAGCGAGCCAGTTTCGACCTCTCAATACCTCTGTCAGACCCCGTTTCCCGGCTACCCTTATGAACAGGAATCAGAGCTTAGCGATTAACGCTTTTATCGATTCAGGTGCCGATGGAAGCTTTCTAGATGCCGAGTTGGTGGAACAGCTGGGGCTTTCCAAGGAGCAATTGCCGGAAGCCATTGAAGCTACCACTCTGGACGGCAGTAGTCTGGCACGTATCACGATGAGGACTGAACCGGTTAAGATGCGGTTGTCGGGGAATCATTCTGAGATGATTTCATTCTTCATTCTGCCGTCTTCCCAGGTTCCTCTGGTCCTTGGATACCCCTGGCTGAAGGAACACAATCCCACGTTCGATTGGGTGACGGGCAAGGTAACGAGTTGGAGCCTTGATTGTCATGCTAACTGTCTCAAGACTGCCTGCCCCCATTCGGTTCCCAGTCAGGTGATTGAGGCTAAACCCCCAGATTTGTCCCTGGTTCCCGAGACATATCACGATTTGGGGAAGTTTTCAGTAAGCAGAAGGCTCTGTCACTCCCTCCCCACCGACCATATGATTGTGCCATCAACCTGTTCCCTGGAGCTGTCTACCCCCAAGGGAAGGTTATACAGTATCTCCCGACCTGAACGTGAGGCTTTGGAGACCTACATCAAGGAGTCCCTAGCTGCTGGTCTCGTTCGTCCCTCGTCATCACCCCTGGGGGCAGGATTCTTCTTTGTGGGTAAGAAGGATGGCTCTCTTCGACCGTGTATTGATTATCGGGGGGTTGAATGACATCACGGTCAAGAACAAGTATCCCCTGCCCTTGATGAGTTCTGCCTTCGACTCCTTACAGGGTGCTACGGTGTTCACCAAGCTAGACCTACGCAATGCGTATCACATGGTCCGGATCAGAGAGGGGGGACGAGTGGTTGACGGGTTTCAATACACCGATGGGTCACTTCGAGTATCAGGTGATGCCGTTTGGACTGACCAATGCTCCAGCGGTATTCCAGAGTATGGTGAACGACGTCCTGAGAGATATGATCGGTCTCTTTGTGTTTGTTTACCTGGATGACATTCTGATCTTCTCGAAGGAACCTTCCGACCACGTCCAGCATGTCCGGCAGGTTCTGCAGCGATTGTTGGAGAATCGCCTGTTCGTGAAGGCCGAGAAGTGCGAGTTTCACGCCCACACGACATCCTTTCTCGGGTACATCATCTCCAGGGGAGAGATTAGGATGGACCAGGAGAAGGTTAGAGCGGTTCTGGAATGGGCCCAGCCCGGTACGAGATTGCAGCTCCAGAGATTTTTGGGGTTTGCGAATTTCTACCGCAGATTCATCCGGGATTACAGCCGTGTGGCCGCTCCGTTAACTGCCTTGACTTCCAGTATCAGGACCTTCAAGTGGAATCCGGAGGCGGATCGAGCGTTTCTGGATTTGAAGAGGCGATTCACCAACGCACCGATTCTCTCTCAACCGGACACGGCCCGTCAGTTCGTCGTTGAAGTGGACGCGTCTGATGTGGGAGTTGGCGCCATCCTGTCGCAGCGATGCTCCACGGACAGTAAACTCCATCCCTGCGCCTACTACTCTCGTCGCCTTTCGCCTGCGGAGAGGAATTACGATGTGGGTAACCGGGAGCTTCTCGCGGTGAAACTTGCCTTGGAGGAGTGGCGCCACTGGTTGGAGGGGGCGGAGCAACCGTTTATTGTCTGGACTGACCACAAGAATCTTGCTTACGTGCAATCGGCTAAACGCCTCAACTCCCGTCAGGCCAGGTGGGCGTTGTTTTTCGGACGATTCAAGTTTTCCCTGACGTTCCGACCTGGATCTAAGAACGGCAAGGCGGACGCCTTGTCCCGGATGTTCTCCAAGACGGAGGAGAGTGGGTCCAAGACCGAGACAATTCTCCCCGGAACTGCGTCGTGGGAGCAGTAACGTGGAAGATTGAGGAGGAGGTGCTGGCGGCCCTTCGGACTCAGCCCGGTCCCGGTAACGGTCCACCCGGTCGGTTGTTTGTGCCTGAGTCGGTTCGTCCTGCTGTCCTCAAATGGTCCCACGCCAGCAAGATGGCTTGTCACCCTGGCGTGGCTCGGACAATGGCGTTTCTTCGCAGACGTTTTGGTGGCCTGCCATGGCCGAGGATACTCGGGGTTATGTTGCGGCCTGTCCAGTGTGTGCGCAGAATAAGAGTACCAATCGGCCCAGCTCTGGACTACTTCACCCCCCTTCCTATTCCCCGGCGACCATGGTCGCATCTGGCCCTGGACTTTGTCACTGGGTTGCCCGCTTCTGAGGGGAACACGGTCGTTCTGACTATCGTGGACAGATTCAGCAAGTTCGCCCACTTTGTGCCTATTGCCAAGCTTCCCTCTGCCTCGGAGACGTCCGAGATCCTGGTTAGGGAGGTTTTCAGGGTCCACGGGTTGCCCAGTGATATCGTTTCCGACCGTGGCCCTCAGTTTACCTCTGCTGTCTGGAAGTCCTTCTGTTTGGCCATTGGAGCTACAGTCAGTCTCACATCTGGTTTTCACCCCCAATCTAATGGTCAGGCGGAGAGAGCCAACCAGAAGATGGAATCCACGCTACGCTGTCTGGCCTCTTCCAACCCCACCTCCTGGGTCTCTCAGTTGCCTTGGGTTGAGTATGCCCACAATACTCTCCCTACATCTGCCACTGGGATGTCTCCCTTCCAGTGCCTGTATGGCTACCAACCTCCCTTGTTCCCTTCTCAGGAGAAGGAGCTCTCAGTGCCTTCTGTTCAGGTCCATATTCGTCGTTGCCACCGGACCTGGCATCGGGCCAGAAAAGCACTCCTTAGAGTTTCGGACCGGTATCAGCTCCAGGCGACCGTCGCCGGATCCCCGCTCCCACCTACACCATCGGAGATAGGGTCTGGTTGGCCACACGGGATCTTCCTTTACGGACTGAGTCTAGGAAGTTGTTACCGAAGTTCATTGGTCCGTTTGTGGTGGAGAAGGTGATCAATCCGGTGGCAGTTCGACTCAAACTCCCGAGGACGCTCAGAGTCCATCCCACCTTTCATGTCTCCTGCCTCAAGCCTGTTTTCCTCAGTCCTCTGTTGCCTCCCTCCGCCTCCTCCTCCTCCTCCTCGGATGATCGGAGGTGGTCCTGCCTACACGGTGCGTCGCATCATGGATTCCAGACGGCGGGGCCGGGGTTTCCAGTATCTCGTGGACTGGGAGGGGTATGGTCCTGAAGAGAGGAGTTGGATTCCGCGGCGACAGGTCCTAGATGCTGACCTCATCAGTGACTTCTACCGCCTCCATCCTGGCGCTCCGGGGAGTCCGCCCGGTGGCGTTCGTCGGAGGGGGGGTACTGTAACGATCCCGGCAGTCTGAGTCGGGTCCTGTCTGGTGACTAGTTTTTCTGGTCGTGATCTCCAGTTTCCCGAGGGTTCGGGAACGCTCCGGGGAGCTCTCTTGATTTCCACACCTGTATCCCATCAGCAATCTGCACACCTGGTCCTGATCATCACCCTTCTTAGGCTCTGGCCTAACATCCAGTTCCTGCCGGATCGTTAGCCATGAACAGTAGGTTTACCAGAGTATCAGTCTTAGAGCCTAGCGTTAGTTTTGTTGTTTTTGCACCTTGTTGGTTTGTTGCTTACTCACCCCCGTTTTGTTCCATCTGCAGTCACCCGTCCGGAACCTTCATCCAACCTCTGCCTGGTGGTCGGCGGCTGCCGACCCAGGATGGGATCAACCACTGCACCCCCAACAACTAATCAACGCCGCCCGCTCTGTTCCCTGGATTATTCAGCATCACTATTGAACTTGTAAATAAACACTCACCTTCGTTCAACTCTCCTTGTCCTGGTCTGCTTCTGGGTTCGGTCTTAGGGAACCGTGACAGTAAATGTGACTTCAGCTAACCATCCTAAAATGTCATTAGAAATGAGGAGGTGTTTTTTGTGTAACAGTAATGTTATAGGCCTACTATGCTATGATATTAGATTCAGTTATGTTATGTAAAATACAAATGAATCATTATGTGATCTTGCGGGACATTGATTCAGCTTCAATTTTCTTTCCCAGAAATATGTTTACCAGCGTTGTCTATTCTCAAATTGAAAAAAGTGAGGGAGCTCCCTCACGCTCCGGCAGCACTACACCACTGGCCTACTAGTAGGTCACACTTCAGAGCAGTGAGGGTCTGTCTGTTTATTTCAAAGGATCTTTGACCTTCAAAGTGATTACACTTGAGGGAGTGTCTGTGACCTTCACACCTAACTACACCTATCTACAGTATGGTACTAGGTTAGTATGGTACTAGGTTATTCTTTGGTTATTATTAGACTATTCTCTATTGACACTAGGGTATGATACCAGGCTGAGTGAGGTTTTAGTGTAGGGAAGTGGATCGAGGCCTGTGTGTATATGCCTGTCCGTCTGTCTGTTTGTGTGTGTCTTTGTGTCTTGTATTGGTCTTTAAGTGAATCATGGGGATGGTGTCATGGGGAGGTGGGTAGGGGAGGGTACTGGGAGCGGGGCGGGCGGGCGGGGGGAGGTTTCTTCTTGTGCTCTCTCCAGCTTGCAGCAGAGTGTCCCCACCTCTTCCCTTTTCCCTTTGGTCTCAGGCTCTGGGCTCAGGTAACACTCCATAAGGATATTATCACAGGTCATGGTGAGAAGTAGAGGCCTCGCCTGCCTCCACATGCCCCTGTGTGTGTGTGTGTGTGTGTGTGTGTGTGTGTGTGTGTGTGTGTGTGTGTGTGTGTGTGTGTGTGTGTGTGTGTGTGTGTGTGTGTGTGTGCGCGTGTGTGTGTGAGTGTGTGTGTTTCCCCGGAGGCACTCACCTGCACCTGTCATATGTCCTCCAATCCCGTTGTGTCTTGCTGTTGATGTGTCTGCCTGTTTGCTGACCTCTGCGACCCCCTGCCAAGCCCCCACGCCCCACGCCTCACGCCTACCCTCCTTTCACTCCCTCCATCCCAGGTGCTTGCTGTCTCTCCAGCCGTTGTCGTGCCAACAGAGCAGCCCATATTCTTTAGCTGGTGATCTGGGATGGGAAGCAGCAGGGTTTGGTCCGGGCTCCATCAGCCACCTCTGGCAGCTGCCTGCCACTGCAAGCTGGGTGACATGACCCTCACTGTGCCCACACACAACCATGCCACATGTTAGCATCACATTAGCCCCACGTTAGCCTCATCAGTTAGCCTTAACAGTAACATATGGAAGAAGAGAGAAGATGACCTTACCTAACTCTATCTAGTTAGAGTGCTATGTATGGAGTCCCTCCTGTTAGCCTATTTGTAGTCATTTGTTTTGATGGTAGGAAGTTGATTGAATCAGACTGAGACAGTCATTCCCTGTGGGTGGGACACGGCTCTCTAGACATCGACAGCAGGCTTTGGGTTATATCCAACCTTTAATGAATCAGCATACAGGGAGATCATAGACACTAAGGAAGGAAAGAGAAATGGAAAAGATAGATTAGGACTGAGGGCGTAAAGAGGAAGGACAG
Organism: Coregonus clupeaformis; assembly: GCF_020615455.1. Lineage (NCBI taxonomy): Eukaryota > Metazoa > Chordata > Actinopteri > Salmoniformes > Salmonidae > Coregonus > Coregonus clupeaformis. The sequence continues at coordinate 155,213 of NW_025533623.1, forward strand.
CAGGAGATGTTGGATATGAGAAAATGTACACGATTCAGTAAAGATAAGATAAAAGGAAGATGACGCAAGGTGTATCAGTTGTTGAGATGTTTGGCACTTTGACCTCTCCCCCTTCCATCATCTTATGTCTCCCCTCATTCAACCCCCTCCCCTGCAGTCTACGGTGTGAATCCTCCTGACAGCTTTCCCCTCCAATCACAGCTATGCCAATCAACAGATCCCCCCTGGAACCAGGCTCATCCATATGACCTGTTTGGCTTGCACTTACCTGTCTGTCTGTCTGTCTGCCTGTATATCTGTCTGCATTCACTGTATGTGTCTTTCTCTGTCTGATGCCCCATCCTTACTCTATACATACTCCATTATCTGCCTGTGTCCCTGTCTGTCCCTGGCTGTCTGTCTCGTTCTGTCTCTTTGTCCGTCTGATCTGGATAACTCAGTCTTATCCTCGCCAATTGGATCAACTCTGTTTTTTATTTATTCACTGATCACCTACGCCTAGGGTTCAGAGATCCATTTGTTTTCACTATAAGGCACTAAATGGATGTTAGACAAGAAGGGGAATGACTAAAGGAATGGGGGTAAGTGGTGTAGCTAGAGTTGCAAAATTCTGGTTTTCCAGAAATCCCAGTTGGAGGATACTAGAATTCCTGCTTATTCCCTTCTGATTACTGGAATCTTCCAACCGGGATTTCTAGAAAACCTGGGAATTATGGAAAAGATACCAGAATTTTGCAACTCTAGCTACACCACTTACCCCCATTCCTTTAGTCATTCCCCTTCTTGTCTAACATCCATGTAGTGCCTTATAGTGAAAACAAATGGATCACTGGACAGACAGATATGATATGGCACGTAGTCCTCCCTAGATTGCAGCATGCGTTTCTCAGAGTCTATGGGCCTTACATCTCAGAATCTGGCCTGCAGGCAGCAAAAACTAGCTGAGAGATTGTTTTGTATGTGCATGCCATTGCTTGCGCTGTGCTAAACTGGAGTATAATGGCACAGTGAAACTCTGCATGCCTCTGTTGTACTGTATATAAGTGAAATCCCACCAGCCAGCCAGTGTTTATGGAAGGACACAGCGCACTAGATTTACAGTCTCTCTCTTGTGTTAGGCAGACCAACCACAGATACAGGATTTGCATTTGTGGACTGACCCTTCACACAGAGAGAGCCCGACCAGACAGAGATATGTCTGCGGTCCTACCACAGTGACTGACCCCTCAAACGACCAGGGACAAAGACATCTGTAGCCTCAACCACAGACTTACTGATACCTCAGGAACCACAGTTACCATCCTCCCTCCTCCTTGATAACCCATATGGCTAACCAGCCCACATACATCCTCTAACAGCCCTCTGGAAAGGGATTAACCTCACTCAGCCAAGCGATTAGTTCCTTGTATCTATTTGGCGGTTAACATGTTGTGTGTGTGTTATGTTTTCACCCTCCCACATCACATCTTATCCCTCCTTTTCTCTTTTCTCTCGCTCGCCTACTTCTTTCTCCTCTCAGCCTTTCTGATGTACTGCCTCCAGCCATCTCCCTTCCTCTCTGACTCCTCCTCTGATTTTGCATGCCCATGTCGTGTCTGTTTCTCGTCTTTATTCTTTAGTCCTTATTGTGCTCTTTTACTAAAACAAAGTCTTTCTTTTTTTGTTTCCAGGCTTTTTATGCTCTCCTATCTCCTCTATTTCTCTTCCAGCTTCGACTGAACTAGGCTGTGGTGTCTGTCTCTGTCTCACGTTCATTTGAGTCAGTAACCTCACTTTGTTCATTCTGTTAATCCTCCTGGTCTTAACAAAGACAAATCCCCCCTTTTCACTCTTTCTCACCCTCTGCTGAGATAAATCTTCAAATCTACTTCTTCTGCACTCATCTTTCCCACAGCACCCATTCCTAATCTCACTTCCTCTACCGCCATTTCTACAGTGCACCTGCACTCTATTTTTCCTCTCTCTCTTCCTCTTGTCATTTTCCAGTGCCTAATCTGTAATTAGTGTTGTCTGTCTATGTGTCTTGACTTGTGTCACCTGCTATAGCTCAGCATGTCTTCTGCTCACCAGACTGTTACAACATATTGGCTGGGAGCACTTTGTTTCCAACACCCAGTCCTCCCCCACCCTGTCTTTTCTCTTTTAGTCTTTTGTTCATTAATTGTGTCGATTTTTGTGGCTGTTTCGCAACTATCACACTGTTACATGCTTGTAATGACTAAGGTTTGGAACTAAGTGTGCATGTATGCGTGTGAAGGTGTGTGTGTGTGTGTGTGTGAGAGTGTAAGTCACTAACATTCCGTGTTACTCCCAAGTCTGGGGACATTATAAGTCACGTTCAGATCTGACACAAGACCTTGCAGCCTCACCTGTGGTGGGAAGCCATTTGATGCGCTGCAGGTTGCAGCACAGACCTGAGGCTGGCTCTTTGTCTTCAGAAGCAGGATTCTCCTAGTGCTCCGTTGGCCTCTCTCCCAGTCTTTGTCCTGACTGTGTCTCTGTCCCTCCCCTCCAGCAGGAGCCTGGGTAAGCCTGGGAGCCAGACCCCAGATGAGGCAGGCCGCCTCGGGAACCCCTCCGTCACAGACCTGGCCAACTCTGTCACCACCAGCGACATTCACATGGTAAGAAAACCTGCTCCCTCCCGCCCTGTCTGTGTTAATGATTGTTCATCTGTACTCCTCTCTGCATGTCTATGGGTTTACCCACCGCCACCCACTTGTAGCAGAATTTAGATTTGCAAGCTGTCTTAAATGACAAACATGCTAATTATGTGACATTTCCCAACCCAGCTTGGCTATCACAAAGGAGAAACTCAATAGAATATGCGTTATTCAGCAAAAGCTGGTAATTACGCTGAGAACCCAGTGCTGTGAGTGGTGGGTGGACAGGGCGGGGGTGGGGGATGGGTCCTGTGTTATTATGTGGGATGCATGTCTGCGTTATGGAGGTCCCAGTGATGCTTAATGATGATACTTTCACTTTGAGTGGGAGCCAACAGGGCTTGTCTGTGGGATCAGACCCGCAGTTCTCCACAGTCTCTTTCCATCTCTGGTCTCTCACTATGTGGGTCGAAGTCTTTTACTAGGCCTAGTTAATAACTATAACTTTTTTAAATCACTGAGGCACTGTTTTATTTTTTATTTTGGGGTCATTGTGATACTACCTATGCAGGAGTTTAGGAGTTTTGTCTGCGTTTACAAAAGTGAGTGTGTTTGCATAATCCCGGTACACAGAATCAAATCTTGCGTGCGCTGGCCAGCTACGCCAGTCTGTCACAAGAGATTGGTGTTTGTGCATATTATGTTAATAATATGTTTATTTTAGTGTTCTGACACTCACATGGTCTGGGGGTGGAGAGATGTGTATAGTGTAGGTGGGCTCAGAATGTGGCTGTATTTTGTGTAGGTGGAGGTTCTGTATCTATGTGGGTTATGTGGGTTTCAGGCGAAGAGATTGGGCAACAAGTACGTGAGAATAAAAAAGAACGAAAAATAGATTGACCCTGAAACATTTTGACAACTGTAGGTGGGACAGATTTCAGGAGAGAGCTGTCTCAAAAATGGTGTGTGCGTGCATGTGTGTATGTCTGTGTGCGCATGTGTGTGTTTATGAAAGACAGACAGACATCAGACACCAAGAGAGTGAAGGAGGAGAGGTGATCAGATTTAGAACGGAGAGGCATAGCGACAGCGAGATGTGTGGGAAAGAATACAGAATGTGAGATTAAATTCCAGGAACTGCACCTTGGGCCAAGCCTCTGGTCCCTCTCTATCAGATAGCAGCCTTTTAACTGGATTTCCTTCCCTCCCTCGGGGCCCAGCTCCAGTTAGGCAGGGGGTCTCTCTACTCACAGAATATCTCCTGCCTCTCATCTCCAGATATGCCTTCTCCTCCATCGCTCCCTCCCTTATCGCTTAGTAAAGCCCAGACATATGACATAACATTATCTGAACATTAGGCTAGCATGATGGCGGCATTGCACGTGAGTTCAAGTGCAGTTTGACTGCCCCCTTGTGGATGAGGAACAAAGCTCCTTGTTCACCTTGGGTGTCCATGTCCCTGAGCGTGTTTCATCTGTGTGTTCCATGCTGGGAAAGGGTGGGGGTAGTGGGATGAGGGTTGTTGAGTGTACATAGGGAGAATCTCAATTGCATACTCCTCGTGTCCTCTCTCCTTTCTCCTCGCCTCCTTCTCAAAACCCATTGGATGAGAGTGCCAGAGGTCCCTCCCCTCTGACCTTCTCCTCCAATGCGTTTTGAGAAGGAGTCGAGGAGAGAGGACGCGAGGAGTATGCAATTGCGACTCTACCATCGTATTTGCTGGATAAATATTAGAGTTCTCTGCTGCTGTTCTCTCCCAGCTCTCTCCAGGCTCAGAAGAGGACACAGAAGGGCCTGTGGTTGAGAAGTTGGGCCGGATCCAGTTCAGTGTGGGCTACAGCTTTCAAGACTCCACCCTGACCGTCAAGATCCTCACGGGCCAGGAGCTTCCCGCCAAGGACTTCTCTGGCACCTCAGACCCCTTCGTCAAACTCTATCTGCTGCCTGACAAGAAGCACAAGCTGGAAACCAAGGTCAAGAGGAAGAACCTCAACCCTCGCTGGAACGAGACCTTCCTGTTTGAAGGTCAGACTGTGAAATCACCCTGCACACAGAGGATGCGTACCTAATGGCGCCCAATTCCATATATAGTGCACTACTTTTGTCCACAGCCCTATGGGCCCTGGTCAAAAGTAGTGCACTACATAGGGAATAGGATGCCATTTGGGATACAGATACTCTAGCTACAGTACAACTAATGCACATTATAAAAAAACACGCATCTGGTCTTAGAACAATACACATAACTAGACTTATGGCTATTGGTTATCCTGTATAAAGTCTTAAAGAGTACTCCCTAAACCTCTGTCCAACACATATTAGGCTCTTATCTGTCTGTGTGTGTATCTGTCTGTTCCTCCCAGGGTTCCCCTATGAGAAGGTCATCCAGAGGACCCTCTATATGCAGGTGCTGGATTACGATCGCTTCAGCAGGAACGACCCCATCGGGGAGGTGTCCATCCCCCTTAACAAGGTGGACCTGGGCAACCAGCAGACCTACTGGAAGGAGCTGAAGCCCTGCAGCGACGGCAGCGTGAGTAGAGTACACACACAGACAAGGACAGTCACAGAGGGACAGCGGAGGAGGGGAGATGAGAGGGGAGGGGAGGAGAGAGGGAACAAGGAGAAGGAGGGATGACAGGGAGAGAGAAGGGGAGAGAGGAGGGGAGGAGAGCGCGAACAGGGGAGGGGATAGAGGAGATGGAGGGAGAGAGGGTTGGTGAGTGGTTATGTCATAATGGCTGATGTCATTGTGTTTCTCAGGGGAGTCGAGGAGACCTGCTGGTGTCACTGTGCTACAACCCCCAAGCCAACACCATCACTGTGACAATCATCAAAGCCCGCAACCTCAAAGCCATGGACATCGGAGGCACCTCCGGTACAGGACATACAGTACTCTGTCATCACCTGTTTCCTGTGCTACAGCCTGTTGTCTACCTTAACATGTGTCAATGTGGTTTCAGTATCTCTCTATCCATACAGCGTCCCAAATGACAGCCTATGTTCTAGATAGTGCACTACTTTTTATGGGCCCTGGTCAAAATAAGTGCACTATATAGGGATTAGGGTTCCATTTGGAATGCAGGCTGTGTTTAAGTGAAGTCTCCCACATCAGATCCCTATGTGAAGCTGTGGCTGATGCACAAGGACAAGCGTGTGGAGAAGAAGAAGACGGTGACAATGAAGCGATGTCTGAACCCCGTGTTCAACGAGTCCTTCCCCTTCGACGTCCCTGCCCACGTGCTCCGAGAGACCACCATCATCATCACCGTCATGGACAAGGACAAGCTCAGTCGCAACGATGTCATCGGCAAGGTACCGCCCCCTCGTAATGCCCAGACCACCACCCACATACATCACCAGTCCACACTGACCCCTGCTGGCACATACTGAGACACACACACATGCACAATATACCAGTGTGTGTGTGTGTGTATCAGTGTGTGTATATCAGTGTGTGTTTGTGTGTGTGTATCAGTGTGTGTGTATCAGTGTGTATGTATCAGTGTGTGTGTGTATCAGTGTGTGTATGTATCAGTGTGTGTGTGTAGCAGTGTGTGTGTATCAGTGTGTGAGCTATGTGTGTATCAGTGTGTGTCCCTGACAGACATAGCGGTAACTACGGGAACAGTGATCATCGTTCAGCTTTCCGTTGGCGTGTATCATAGCACAGTCCTCCGTCCCACCCAGACCATGACCTTCCCAGTTATCAGGCTGGCCCGGCTTCCACTGGCTAAACACACACAACATGCATACACACGCACACACACACATTCACACCATACACACACACACACACACACACACACATACACACCATACACACATACACAAATGGTCAGAACAAACACAGGCACAGACACACACACCTTACCACAAATCACATTTCAGTTAAGAAGGATTCAAACATTTCAAGATCACAGATACATGGACACTTATGGGTACAAAACACACCATGAAGAGTTATCATACACACACACATGTTATCAGAACACACACATGTTATCAGAACACACACATGTTATCACAACACACTTGTTATCACAACACACACACGTGTTATCAGAACAGACACACATGTTATCACAACACATACACATGTTATCAGAACACACACACATGTTATCAGAACACACACGCATGTTATCAGAACACAAACACATGTTATCAGAACACACATGTTATCAGAACATACACACATGTTATCAGAATACACACACATGTTATCAGAACACACATGTTATCAGAACAAACACACATGTTATCAGAATACACACACATGTTATCAGAACACACATTATCAGAATACACACTCATGTTATCAGAACACACACACATGTTATCAAAACACACATGTTATCAGAACACACATGTTATCAGAACATACACACATGTTATCAGAACACACGTGTTATCAGAACACACACACATGTTATCAGAACACACATGTTATCAGAACACACACATGTTATCAGAACACACACATGTTATCAGAACACACACATGTTATCAGAACACACACACATGTTATCAGAACACACACACATGTTATCAGAACACACACACACACATGTTATCAGAACACACATGTTATCAGAACACACACATGTTATCAGAACAAACACACGTCATCAGAACACACACACACACACATGTTATCAGAACACACACACGTGGTCTGGGTGGGACGGATGTGTGTGTGTTATCAGAACACGCACATGTTATCAGAACACACACATGTTATCAGAACACACATGTTATCAGAACATACACACATGTTATCAGAATACACACACATGTTATCAGAACACACATGTTATCAGAACAAACACACATGTTATCAGAATACACACACATGTTATCAGAACACACGTTATCAGAATACACACTCATGTTATCAGAACACACACACATGTTATCAAAACACACATGTTATCAGAACACACATGTTATCAGAACATACAAACATGTTATCAGAACACACGTGTTATCAGAACACACACACATGTTATCAGAACACACATGTTATCAGAACACACACATGTTATCAGAACACACACACATGTTATCAGAACACACACACATGTTATCAGAACACACACACACATGTTATCAGAACACACATGTTATCAGAACACACACACATGTTATCAGAACACACACACGTCATCAGAACACACACACACACACATGTTATCAGAACACACACACGTGGTCTGGGTGGGACGGATGTGTGTGTGTTATCAGAACACGCACATGTTATCAGAACACACAGATGTTATCAGAACACACACATGTTATCAGAACACACACACACACACATGTTATCAGAACACACATGTTATCAGAACACGCACATGTTATCAGAACACACACATGTTATCAGAACACACACATGTTATCAGAACACACACATGTTATCAGAACACACACACACACATGTTATCAGAACACACATGTTATCAGAACACACACATGTTATCAGAACACACACATGTTATCAGAGCACACAGATGTTATCAGAACACACACATGTTATCAGAACACACACACACACATGTTATCAGAACACACACACACACACATGTTATCAGAACACACACACGTGGTCTGGGTGGGACGGATGTGTGTGTGTTATCAGAACACGCACATGTTATCAGAACACACAGATGTTATCAGAACACACACATGTTATCAGAACACACACACACACACATGTTATCAGAACACACATGTTATCAGAACACGCACATGTTATCAGAACACACACATGTTATCAGAACACACACATGTTATCAGAACACACACATGTTATCAGAACACACACACACACATGTTATCAGAACACACATGTTATCAGAACACACACATGTTATCAGAACACACACATGTTATCAGAGCACACAGATGTTATCAGAACACACACATGTTATCAGAACACACACACACACATGTTATCAGAACACACATGTTATCAGAACACACACATGTTATCAGAACACACACATGTTATCAGAACACACACATGTTATCAGAACACACAGTGGTGTTGGTACCTGCGGTCCATGATGTAAGGTGTTCCATCCACCCACTCCCAGTGTCCTGTCCTCTCATCTGACAGTCCAACCCAGTAGAACAGCGGCTTGGTACTGCCTGTTACAAAGTCCTGGTGTCACACATACACAGAGTTAGGACATGTGATCATATGTTGTGTGTGTTCATGCCTACGTGTGTGTGTGTCTTACCCAGTCCTGTTGAGTCTTCAGTACAGCCAGCTTGGCGTTGTAATTGGAGCAGTAGTCTCTAGCCTGGTTCCATGGCAACCCGTCAGATGAGAAGAAGTAGCAGGACGAGGAACCAGAAACCACCCAGCCTAGTGGACAGCACCTTGACACTGTGTCTACACACATTCACAACGACACACATTCACATAGACACACATTCATAGACACACATTCACAACGACACACATTCATAGACACACATTCACAACGACACACATTCACATAGACACACATTCACAACGACACACATTCACATAGACACACATTCATAGACACACATTCACAACGACACACATTCACAACGACACACATTCACAACGACACACATTCACATTGACCCACATTCACAACGACACACATTCACATAGACACACATTCACATAGCCACACATTCACAACGACACACATTCACATAGACACACATTCACAACGACACACATTCACAATGACACACATTCACAACGACACACATTCACAACGACACACATTCACATTGACCCACATTCACATAGACACACATTCATAGACACACATTCACATAGACACACATTCACAACGATACACATTCACAACGACACACATTCACAATGACACACATTCACAACGACACACATTCACAACGACACACATTCACAACGACACACATTCACAACGACACACATTCACATTGACACACATGCACATTGACACACCATACACATACATACAGTTGAAGTTAGAAGTTTACCAAATTAGCCAAATTCATTTAAACTCAGTTTTTCACAATTCCTGACATTTAATCCTAGTCTTAGGTCAGTAAGGATCACCCCTTTATTTTAAGAATGTGAAATGTCAGAATAATAGTAGAGAGAATTATTTATTTCAGCTTTTATTTATTTAATCACATTCCCAGTGGGTCAGAAGTTTACATACACTCAATTAGTATTTGGTAGCATTGCCTTTACATTTTTTTACTTGAGTCAAACTTTTCAGGTAGCCTTCCACAAGCTTCCCACAATAAGTTGGGTGAATTTTGACCCATTCCTCCTGACAGAGGTTGTGTAACTGAGTCAGGTTTGTAGGCCTCCTTGCTCGCACACGCTTTTTCAGTTCTGCCCACAAATGTTCTATTGGATTGAGGTCAGGGCTTTGTGATGGCCACTCCAATACCTTGGTTTTGTTGTCCTTAAGCCATTTTGCCACAACTTTTGAAGTATGCTTGGGGTCATTGTCCATTTGGAAGACCCATTTGCGACCAAGCTTTAACTTCCTGACTGATGTCTTGAGATGTTGCTTCAATATATCCACATAAGTTTCCTTCCTCGTGATGCCATCTATTTTGTGAAGTGCACCAGTCCCTCCTGCAGCAAAGCACCCCCACAGCATGATGCTGCCACCCCTGTGCTTCACGGTTGGGATGGTGTTCTTCGGCTTCCAAGTCCCCCCTTTTTCCTCCAAACATAACAATGGTCATTATGGCCAAACAGTTCTATTTTTGTTTCATCAGACCAGACCAGACCAAAAAGTACGATCTTTGTCCCCATGTGCAGTTGCAAACCGTAGTCTGGCTTTTTTATGGTGGTTTTGGAGCAGTGGCTTCTTCCTTGCTGAGTGGCCTTTCAGGTTATGTCGATATAGGACACGTTTTACTGTGGATATAGATACATTTGTACCTGTTTCCTTCAGCATCTTCACAAGGTCCTTTGCTGTTGTTCAGGCATTGATTTGCACTTTTCGCACCAAAGTACGTTCATCTCTAGGAGACAGAACGCGTCTCCTTCCTGAGCGGTATGACGGCTGCGTGGTCCCATGGTGTTTATACTTGTGTACTATTGTTTGTACAGATGAACGTGGTACCTTCAGGCATTTGGAAATTGCTCCCAAGGATGAACCAGACTTGTGGAGGTCTACAATTATTTTTCTGAGGTCTGGAGCGCAGACTACGGGTGGGTGTTGCTATGGTGACCAGTGAGCTAAGATAAGACAGGGATTTGCCTAGCAGTGATTTGTAGATGACCTGGAGCCAGTGAGTTTGGCGACTAATATGTAGTGAGGGCCAGCCAACAAGAGCGTAGAGGTCACAATGGTGGGAGGTATATGGGGCTTTGGTGACAAAATGGATGGCACTGTGATAGACTACATCCAATGTGCTGAGTAGAGTGTTGGAGGCTATTTTGTAAATGACATCGCCGAAGTCAAGGATCGGTAGGATAGTCAGTTTTACGAGGGCATGTTTGGCAGCATGAGTGAAGGAGGCTTTGTTGCGAAATAGGAAGCTGATTCTAGATCTAACTTTTGATTGGAGATGCTTAATGTAAGTCTGGAAGGAGAGTTTACAGTCTAACCAGACACCTAGGTACCACATATTCTAGGTCAGACCCGCCGAGAGTAGTGAATCTAGTCGGGTGGGCGGGTGCAAGCAACGTTAGGTTGAAGAGCATGCATTTAGTTTTACTAGTGTTTAAGAGCAGTTGGAGGCTACGGAAGGAGTGTTGTATGGCATTGAAGCTCGTTTGAAGGTTTGTTAACACAGTGTCCAATGAAGGGCCAGGTGTATACAAAATGGTGTCGTCCGCATAGAGGTGGATCTGAGTGTCACCAGCAGCAAGAGCGACATCATTGATATACACAGAGAATAGATTCATCCCGAGAATTGAACCCTGTGGCACCCCCATAGAGACAGCCAGAGGTCCAGGCAACAGGCCCTCCGATTTTACACATTGAACTCTATCTGAGAAGTAGTTGGTGAACCAGGCGAGGCAGTCATTGGTAGTCGTGGTCCTCTGGCAGTCGTGGTCCTCTGTAGCTCAATTGGTAGAGCATGGCGCTTGTAACGCCAGGGTAGTGGGTTCGATCCCCGGGACCACCCATACGTAAAAATGTATGCGCACATGACTGTAAGTCGCTTTGGATAAAAGCGTCTGCTAAATGGCATATTATTATTATTATTAAACCAAGGCTATTTAGTCTGCCAATAAGAATGCGGTGGTTGACAGAGTCGAAAGCCTTGGCCAGGTCGATGAAGACGGCTGCGCAGTACTGTCTTTTATCGATCGCGGTTATAATATCGTTTAGGACCATGAGCGTGGCTGAGGTGCACCCATGACCAGCTCGGAAACCGGATTGCATAGCGGAGAAGGTACGGATTCGAAATGGTCGGTGATCTGTTTGTTAACTTGGCTTTCAAATACATTCGAAAGGCAGGGCAGGATGGATATAGGTCTGTAACAGTTTGGATCTAGAATGTCGCCCCCTTTGAAGAGGGGGATGACCGCGGCAGCTTTCCAATCTCTGGGGATCTCAGACGTTACGAAAGAGAGGTTGAACAGGCTAGTAATAGGGGTTTTGACAATTTCGGCAGCTAATTTTAGAAATAAAGGGTCCAGATTGTCTAGCCCAGATGATTTGCAGGGGTCCAGATTTTTCAGCTCTTTCAGAATATCAGCTGTCTGAATTTGTGTGAAGGTGAAGCGGGGGGGGAGGGGGGCATGGGCAAGTTGCAGCGCAGGGTGCAGAGCTGGTGGCCGGGGTAGTGGTAGCCAGGTGGAAAGCATGGCCAGCCGTAGCAAAATGCTTGTTGAAATTCTCGACTATTGTAGATTTATCGGTGGTGACAGTGTTTCCTAGCCTCAGTGCAGTGGGCAGTTGGGAGGAGGTGCTATTATTTTCCATGGACTTTACAGTGTCCCAAAACTTTTGGGAGTTAGTGCAACAGGATGCAAATTTCGGTTTGAAAAAGCTAGCCTTTGCTTTCCCAACTGATTGTGTATATTGGTTCCTGACTTCCCTGAAAAGTTGCATATCGTGGGGGCTGTTCGATGCTAATGCAGTACACCACAGGATGTTTTTGTGCTGGTCAAGGGCAGTCAAGTCTGAGGAGAACCAGGGGCTATATCTGTTCTTAGTTCTGAATTTTGTGAATGGGGCATGCTTATTTAAGATTGAGAGGAAAGCACTTTTAAAGAACAACCAGGCATCCTCTACTGACGGAATGAGGTCAATATCCATCCAGGATACCCGGGCCAGGTCAATTAGAAAAGCCTGCTCGCTAAAGTGTTTTAGGGAGAGTTTGACAGTGATGAGGGGTGGTTGTTTGACCGCGGACCCATTACGGACGCAGGCAATAAGGCAGTGATCGCTGAGATCCTGGTTGAAGACAGCGGAGGTGTATTTAGAGGGTAAATTTGTCAGGATGATATCTATGAGGGTGCCAATGTTTACGGATTTAGGGTTGTACTTGGTAGGTTCGTTGATAATTTGTGTGAGATTGAGGGCATCTAGTTTAGATTGCAGGTTGGCCGGGGTGTTAAGCATATCCCAGTTTAGGTCACCAAGCAGTACAAACTCTGAGGATAGATGGGGGGCAATCAGTTCACATATGGTGTCCAGGGCACAGCTCGGGGCTGAAGGGGGTCTGTAGCAAGCGGCAACAGTGAGAGACTTATTTCTGGAAAGGTGGATTTTTAGAAGTAGAAGCTCAAACTGTTTGGGCACAGACCTGGATAGTATGATAGAGCTCTGTAGGCTATCTCTACAGTAGATTGCAACTCCGCCCTCTTTCGCAGTTCTATCTAGACGGAAAATTTCTGAATTTTTGGTGGCCTTCCTAAGCCAGGATTCAGACACTGCTAGAACATCAGGGTTGGCGGAGTGTGCTAACGCAGTGAATAACTAAAACTTAGGGAGGAGGCTTCAGATGTTAACGTGCAAGAAACCAAGGCTTTTACGGTTACAGAATTTAACAAATGAAAACGCCTGTGGAGTAGGAGTGATACTGGGGGCTACAGGGCCTGGGTTAACCTCTACATCACCAGAGGAACAGAGGAGGAGTAGAATAAGGATACAGCTAAAGGCTTTAAGTACTGGTCTTCTAGTGCGTTGGGTACAGAGAAAAAAAGGGGCAGATTTCCAGGCATTGTAGAATAGATTCAGGGCATTATGTATAGACAAGGATATGGAAGGATATGAGTACAGTGGAGGTAAACCTAAGCATTGGGTAACAATGAAAGAGATAGCATCGCTGGAGGCACCGATTGAGTCGGTCTCCGCGTGTATAGGGGGTGGGACAAAGGAGCTATCTAAGGCAGGTTGAGCTGGGCTGGGGGCTCTACAGTGAAATAGTACAATAAGAAATAATCGAAACAGCAATAAGCAAGGCCTATTGACATGGGAGAGAGGCATAAAGCTATCACAGGTGTTATTCGAGAGAGCTAAGACAACAGCTGGTAATGGCGACAAAGTTTGGGCTGAAGCTAAACATAAACAGGATGCGGTACCGTATAAAGGAACAGTCCAGCAGGCATCAGCTGTATAGCTGAGTTATCATAAGGTCCGGTGGTGAAGCACTAGTAAGAGGCCACGGCTTGCGTGTGCTAGCGGGCCGGGGCTAGCAGATGGATCCGGTGAACAGCACTAAGTAAGTCCGGGAGCAGATCGTAGGCTGGGTTAGGGTTAGGGTGAACAGCACTAAGTAAGTCCGGGAGCAGATCGTAGGCTGGGTTAGGGTTAGGGTGAACAGCACTAAGTAAGTCCGGGAGCAGATCGTAGGCTGGGTTAGGGTTAGGGTGAACAGCACTAAGTAAGTCCGGGAGCAGATCGTAGGCTGGGTTAGGGTTAGGGTGAACAGCACTAAGTAAGTCCGGGAGCAGATCGTAGGCTGGGTTAGGGTGAACAGCACTAAGTAAGTCCGGGAGCAGATCGTAGGCTGGGTTAGGGTTAGGGTTAGGGTGAACAGCACTAAGTAAGTCCGGGAGCAGATCGTAGGCTGGGTTAGGGTGAACAGCACTAAGTAAGTCCGGGAGCAGATCGTAGGCTGGGTTAGGGTTAGGGTGAACAGCACTAAGTAAGTCCGGGAGCTGATCGTAGGCTGGGTTAGGGTTAGGGTGAACAGCACTAAGTAAGTCCGGGAGCAGATCGTAGGCTGGGTTAGGGTGAACAGCACTAAGTAAGTCCGGGAGCAGATCGTAGGCTGGGTTAGGGTTAGGGTTAGGGTGAACAGCACTAAGTAAGTCCGGGAGCAGATCGTAGGCTGGGTTAGGGTGAACAGCACTAAGTAAGTCCGGGAGCAGATCGTAGGCTGGGTTAGGGTTAGGGTTAGGGTGAACAGCACTAAGTAAGTCCGGGGAGCAGATCGTAGGCTGGGTTAGGGGTGAACAGCACTAAGTAAGTCCGGGAGCAGATCGTAGGCTGGGTTAGGGTTAGGGTTAGGGTGAACAGCACTAAGTAAGTCCGGGAGCAGATCGTAGGCTTGGTTAGGGTTAGGGTTAGGGTGAACAGCACTAAGTAAGTCTGGGAGCAGATCGTAGGCTGGGTTAGGGTTAGGGTTAGGGTGAACAGCACTAAGTAAGTCCGGGAGCAGATCGTAGGCTGGGTTAGGGTTAGGGTGAACAGCACTAAGTAAGTCCGGGAGCAGATCGTAGGCTGGGTTAGGGTTAGGGTGAACAGCACTAAGTAAGTCCGGGAGCAGATCGTAGGCTGGGTTAGGGTTAGGGTGAACAGCACTAAGTAAGTCCGGGAGCAGATCGTAGGCTGGGTTAGGGGTTAGGGTGAACAGCACTAAGTAAGTCCGGGAGCAGATCGTAGGCTGGGGTTAGGGGTGAACAGCACTAAGTAAGTCCGGGAGCAGATCGTAGGCTGGGTTAGGGTGAACAGCACTAAGTAAGTCCCGGGGAGCAGATCGTAGGCTGGGTTAGGGTGAACAGCACTAAGTAAGTCCGGGAGCAGATCGTAGGCTGGGTTAGGGTGAACAGCACTAAGTAAGTCCGGGAGCAGATCGTAGGCTGGGTTAGGGTGAACAGCACTAAGTAAGTCCGGGAGCAGATCGTAGGCTGGGTTAGGGTTAGGGTGAACAGCACTAAGTAAGTCCGGGAGCAGATCGTAGGCTGGGTTAGGGGTTAGGTGAACAGCACTAAGTAAGTCGGGAGCAGATCGTAGGCTGGGTTAGGGTGAACAGCACTAAGTAAGTCCGGGGAGCAGATCGTAGGCTGGGTTAGGGTGAACAGCACTAAGTAAGTCCGGGAGCAGATCGTAGGCTGGGTTAGGGTGAACAGCACTAAGTAAGTCCGGGAGCAGATCGTAGGCTGGGTTAGGGTGAACAGCACTAAGTAAGTCCGGGAGCAGATCGTAGGCTGGGTTAGGGGTGAACAGCACTAAGTAAGTCTGGGAGCAGATCGTAGGCTGGGTTAGGGTTAGGGTGAACAGCACTAAGTAAGTCCGGGGAGCAGATCGTAGGCTGGGTTAGGGGTGAACAGCACTAAGTAAGTCCGGGGAGCAGATCGTAGGCTGGGTTAGGGTGAACAGCACTAAGTAAGTCCGGGAGCAGATCGTAGGCTGGGTTAGGGTTAGGGTGAACAGCACTAAGTATGTCCGGGGAGCAGATCGTAGGCTGGGTTAGGGTTAGGGTGAACAGCACTAAGTAAGTCCTGGAGCAGATCGTAGGCTGGGTTAGGGGTGAACAGCACTAAGTAAGTCCGGGAGCAGATCGTAGGCTGGGTTAGGGGTGAACAGCACTAAGTAAGTCCGGGGAGCAGATCGTAGGCTGGGTTAGGGTGAACAGCACTAAGTAAGTCCGGGAGCAGATCGTAGGCTGGGTTAGGGTGAACAGCACTAAGTAAGTCCGGGAGCAGATCGTAGGCTGGGTTAGGGTTAGGGTGAACAGCACTAAGTAAGTCCGGGAGCAGATCGTAGGCTGGGTTAGCGTGAACAGCACTAAGTAAGTCCGGGAGCAGATCGTAGGCTGGGTTAGGGGTGAACAGCACTAAGTAAGTCCGGGAGCAGATCGTAGGCTGGGTTAGGGTTAGGGTGAACAGCACTAAGTAAGTCCGGGAGCAGATCGAGGCTGGGTTAGGTGAACAGCACTAAGTAAGTCCGGGAGCAGATCGTAGGCTGGGTTAGGGTTAGGGTTAGGTGAACAGCACTAAGTAAGTCCGGGGAGCAGATCGTAGGCTGGGTTAGGGTGAACAGCACTAAGTAAGTCCGGGAGCAGATCGTAGGCTGGGTTAGGGTTAGGGTTAGGGTGAACAGCACTAAGTAAGTCCGGGAGCAGATCGTAGGCTGGGTTAGGGTGAACAGCAATAGGAGAGTTCGGAGGTAGTTCGGGGGCTTCTACAGCACTGGCGAGCAAGAGGCTATGGCTAGCGTGTGCTAGCGGGCCAGGGCTAGCAGATGGACCTTCATGGTCAACGTCATAACGGGAAGCCTGTTGAAACCACATCAGATGATTTCGTCGGCAGACCAGTCGTGTTGGATCGGCGGGGCTCCATGTCAACACTAGGAGGTCCTGTCCGGTAGACAGAGAAGTAGATAGCCGGGATATGGGCCTGGCTCGAGGCTAACTGGTGCTTGCTTCGGGGGCAGTGGTGATTAGCCAACAGCAACATCCATCCAGTTGCTTCTAGCTAGTTGCGATCCAGTGTTAATGTCCAGTGATTCAGTTATTCCGGCAGAAAATCCGATGTTCTGGGTGAAAACCGCTAACGGTGGCTAATAGCAAGTAGCTAGTTAGCTGGCTAGCTAGTTTCAACTGGAGATTCTAGATAAAAGGTAAGTCAATAATAGAATCCGTTCCACATTGAGTGAGGCGGGTTGCAGGAAAGTATATTTTGTAGAAGGATGAATAGTGGGAAATAAGTATGAAAAGAAAAAAAAAAGAAAATAAAAACTGCGACTTACACGGACACACAACAAAGAACACGAGCGCACTGCTACGCCATCTTGGATTCAAGTGAATTATATGTGAAATAATGTCTGTAAACAATTGTTGGAAAAATTACTTGTGTCATGCACAAAGTAGATGTCCTAACCAACTTGCCAAAACGAGTTTGTTAACAAGAAATTTGTGGAGTGGTTGAATAACTAGTTTTAATGACTCCAACCTAAGTGTATGTAAACTTCCGACTTCAACTGTACATAGATCCAACCAGTCCTCTTCAATTAGATATTCCTCAGGGTTCAGTGTTTGGACTCTTGATAGTGTTCATATTGTTTTAATTCATGGTAACTTATACAGTCTGTCATCATAGTGTGTCATTTGATTGTTGTTGTGTGTGTTTGTGTGTGTGTGTTCGTGTGCGTACCATTGTGCAGGACTCTGTCTAAGGAACACTTGATGCCTGCTACAGCAGAACGAAGAGACTCCAACTGATCCAACCCCTTCACCAACTCAGACACTGTAACACACACGCACACACAGACAGTACAAATACATGTCATATGATGGACTGTATCATTGTGCATATTGTTAATGTGGAACCAATGTTGTGATAGTTCAGTTTGAAGGGGGAATGATTAGCAGACGGACCTGAGTCCAGCTTTTGTTCAGTCATTTCCATGGTGAACTTCTGCCTTCCGATCTCCTTCTGCAAGTCCGCCTCTGGAGACATAGAGAGATACAATGTGTGTGTGTGCGTGTGAGTGTATGGTGTGTGTGCGTGTGTACGTGTGTGTGCATGTGCATGTGTACATGGTGTGTGTGTGCGTGTGAGTGTATGGTGTGTGTGCGTGTGTACGTGTGTGTGCATGTGCATGTGTACATGGTGTGTGTGTGTGTGCGTGTGTGTGAGTGGTGTGTGTGTGTGTGTGTGTGCGTGGAATGTGTACGTGGTGTGTGTGTGGTATGTGTGTGTGTGAGTGGTGTGTGTGTGTGTGTGTGCGTGGAATGTGTACATGGTGTGTGTGTGGTATGTGTGTACCTGAGGCCTTGCTGTGTTGTAGAGCTTTGATGACCGTCTGAACAGCAGAACTCAGGTTGGCAACAGTCTTTTCTACTGATGAGAACCTGCTGTCTGTCTTCACATCTACACACACAGGAGAGCATGGGTTACTCCAAATAGTGTGAGCGTGTGTGCGTTTGTGCGTGTGTACTCACTGTTGACGGAGACAAAGATGATCAGAGCCAATAGGAAGAAAGCAGACAGAACAGGTCCCGCCCACATCCATCTCCCTCTGCCTGATCGGGGCACTAGGCCTAACCTGGGCTCCGGCTCTACACAAACACACACACACACACACACACACACACTTCGTTTAGTAAGTTATCCGTACAGACAGAACAATTCACTAACTGTATGTGACCTGTTGTTACACCATGCTCTAACTCAGTGGTTCTCATACCGCTCCTCTCCTGGGGACTCTAAACCATTGGTTCTCAAACCTCAAGGACTCCAACCCATTGGCTCTCAAACCTCAAGGACTCTAACCTATTGGTTCTCAAACCTCATGGACTCTAACCCATTGATTCTCAAACCTCAAGGACTCTAACCAAGTGGTTCTCAAAACTCTCCTGTCCTGGGGACCCTAACCCAGTGGTTCTCAAAACTCTCCTGTCCTGGGGACCCTAACCCAGTGGTTCTCAAAACTCTCCTGTCCTGGGGACCCTAACCCAGTGGTTCTCAAAACTCTCCTGTCCTGGGGACCCTAACCCAGTGGTTCTCAAACCTCTCCTCTCCTGGGCACTCTAACCCAGTGGTTCTCAAACCTCACCTGACCTTGGGAACCTAACCCAATGATTCTCAAAACTCTCGTCACCTGGGGACTCTAACCCAGCGATTCTCAAACCTCTGCTCTTCTGGGGACTCTAACCCAGTTGGTCTCAAAACTCTCCTCACCTCAGGGACTCTAGCCCAGAGGTTATCAAACCTCCCTCATCTGGGGGATTTTAACCCCACTGGCTCTCAAACCTCCCTCACATGGGGACTCTAACCCAGTGGCTCCCAAACCACTCCTGACCCTGGGACTCTAACCCAATGGTTCTCAAACCTCTCTACTCCTCAATGACTCTAACCCAGTGGTTCTCAATCCTCTCCTCTCCTGGGGCCTCTAACCCAGTGGTTCGCAAACCTCTCCTCTCCTGGGGACTCTAACCCATTGGTTCTCAAAAATGTCCTCTCCTCAGAGACTCTAGCATAGGTTAATCAGGTGAGCTAGTTCTGGGCTAAATCTAAATTGTGAAATGTCTGGTGTCCCCAAGGAGAGGTTTGGGAAGCACTGGTCTAAAGCACTGGATCTTCTCACACACACACCATACACACACCATACACACACCATACACAAACACACACACACACCATACACACACCATACACAAACACACACACACAACCATACACACACCATACACACACCATACACACACACACCATACACACACCATACACAAACACACACACACACCATACACACACCATACACAAACACACACACACAACCATACACACACCATACACACACCATACACACACACACCATACACACACCATACACAAACACACACACACAACCATACACACACCATACACAAACACACACACACAACCATACACACACCATACACAAACACACACACACAACCATACACACACCATACACACACCATACACAAACACACACACACAACCATACACACTACACACACAACCACACACAACCACACACACACACACCATACACACTACACACACAACCATACACACACCATACACACAACCACACACACACACACCATACACACACCATACACACTACACACACAACCATACACACACCATACACAAACACACACACACAACCATACACACTACACACACAAACACACACACCATACACACTACACACACAACCACACACACACACACCATACACACACCATACACAAACACACACACACCATACACACACCATACACAAACACACACCATACACAAACACACACACACACCATACACACACCATACACAAACACACACACAACCATACACACACCATACACAAACACACACACACCACCATACACTCACCATGCACAAACACACACACACCATACACACTACACACACAACCACACACAACCACACACACACCATACACAAACACACACACACCACACACAAACACACACACACAACCATACACACACCATACACAAACACACACACACAACCATACACACACCATACACAAACACACACACACAACCATACACTCACCATGCACAAACACACACACACCATACACACTACACACACAACCACACACAACCACACACACACCATACACAAACACACACACACCACACACACAACCATACACACCATACACATACACACACACACCATACACACCACACACACACACCATACACACCATACACACTACACACACATCACACACCATACACACCACACACACAACCACACACACATCACACACCATACACACTACACACACATCACACAACATACACAAACACACACACACACCACACACACAACCATACACACCATATACATACACACACACACCATACACACCACACACACACCATACACACCATACACACTACACACACATCACACACACCATACACACCACACACACACCATACACACCATACACACTACACACACAACACACACCTTTGGTCCAGAAGGCTAGGTTGTCGCTGGTGTCTGTGTTGTTGAAGTCGTCATGATATTCTGTAGTTATGACAACAGACCCCTGGACGGACCCCTGCTCCGCAGCCTCCTTCATCACAGCCTTTTCCACAGATATTAGAGTTCTATTCTATAGTGAGTGGATGGAAATCCAGAGTGCGTTAGCTACTGAGTCCCTCAGTGGTGTGTGTGTGGGACCCAAACTATCGGTCAATGCACCCCAACCTGCACTTTGAGCCACCTACCAAGTGTGTGTAAGAGTGTGTAAGAGTGTGCGAGTGTGTGAGTGTTGTGGTGTGTGTGTGTGTGTGTGTGTGTGTGTGTGTGTGTGTGTGTGTGTGTGTCTGTGTCTGTGTCTGTGTCTGTGTGTGTGTGTGTGTGTGTGTGTGTGTGTGTGTGTGTCTGTGTCTGTGTCTGTGTGTGTGTGTGTGTGTGTGTGTGTCTGTGTCTGTGTCTGTGTGTGTGTTTACCTAGCAGTAAAACTAACATTGGGACACATCAGTCAGGTCTCATGTTGTTGAAGGGCCCTTAAAGGGGAATGGAAACATTTTAGGAAGTAAATCAAAGCAAAGATATGTATTCAATCCACTAATACTAAACATGTGCATTTAACATAAAAACATCTCTATGTTTAGGTTTATTTGAGCTATGGTCAGTGCCATTTTACAGTTTTTGCCCATTGCTTACACACTAAAACCGAATGCTTAGACCAAAGCCTCAATACCTAAACTCCTTGTAGCATGCCTTAAACACAGTGTAACCATACCTTAAACACAGTGTAACCATACCTTAAACACAGTGTAACCATACATTAAACACAGTGTAACCATACCTTAAACACAATGTAACCATACCTTAAACACAGTGTAACCATACCTTAAACCCAGTGTAACCATACCTTAAACACAGTGTAACCATACCTTAAACACAGTGTAACCATACCTTAAACACAGTGTAACCATACCTTAAACACAGTGTAAGCATACCTTAAACACAGTGTAAGCATACCTTAAACACAGTGTAACCATACCTTAAACACAGTGTAACCATACCTTAAATACAGTGTAACCATACCTTAAACACAGTGTAACCATACCTTAAACACAGTGTAACCATACCTTAAACACAATGTAACCATACCTTAAACACAGTGTAACCATACCTTAAACGCAGTGTAACCATACCTTAAACACAATGTAACCATACCTTAAACACGGTGTAACCATACCTTAAACACAGTGTAACCATACCTTAAACACAGTGTAACCGTACCTTAAACACAGTGTAACCATAGCTTAAACACAGTGTAACCATACCTTAAACACAGTGTAACCATACCTTAAACACAGTGTAACCATACCTTAGACACAGTGTAACCATACCTTAAAACACAATGTAACCATACCTTAAACACAGTGTGTAACGCATACCTTAAACACAGTGTAACCATACCTTAAACACAGTGTAACCATACCTTAAACACAGTGTAACCATACCTTAAACACAATGTAACCATAGCTTAAACGCAGTGTAACCATACCTTAAACACAGTGTAACCATACCTTAAACACAGTGTAACCATACCTTAAACATAGTGTAACCATAGCTTAAACACAATGTAACCATACCTTAAACACAGTGTAACCATACCTTAAACACAGTGTAACCATACATTAAACACAGTGTAACCATACCTTAAACACAGTGTAACCATACCTTAAACACAGTGTAAGCATACCTTAAACACAGTGTAAGCATACCTTAAACACAGTGTAACCATACCTTAAACACAGTGTAACCATACCTTAAACACAGTGTAACCATACCTTAAACACAGTGTAAGCATACCTTAAACACAATGTAACCATACCTTAAACACAGTGTAACCATAGCTTAAACGCAGTGTAACCATACCTTAAACACAGTGTAACCATACCTTAAACACAGTGTAACCATACCTTAAACACAGTGTAACCATACCTTAAACACAGTGTAAGCATACCTTAAACACAATGTAACCATACCTTAAACACAGTGTAACCATACCTTAAACACAGTGTAACCATACCTTAAACACAGTGTAACCATACCTTAAACATAGTGCAACCATACCTTAAACACAGTGTAACCATAGCTTAAACACAACGTCAACTTTGCACTTTGTTTGCAATTCTGTAACACACTTATTGTGAAACACTACACACGTTTTCTTACATTAGACACTTTGTTCAAAAACGAAATCACCTGTTATCATTGGGAAAACACTCTGTTCAAAATACATAACTCATCTGGCAATTGTATGCACTTACATACACACCTGAAAACACTTGCACAGAAAACAGAACACCAATCAGTCTGAGCCTTAGCACTACAAATAGGCCTCAGGTTAGGGTTAGGGTTAGGGTTAGGGTTAGGGTTAGGGTTAGTGTTCCTCTGGTGTGGAGGAGAAGAGGTCCACCAAGAGGTCCACCGGGGCTGTAGTGGAACAGGTTGAGAGCTTCAAGTTCCTTGGTGTCCACATCACCAACGAACTATCATGGTCCAAACACACCAAGACAGTCGTGAAGAGGGCACGACAAAGCCTATTCCCCCTCAGGAGACTAAAAAGATTTGGCATGGGTCCTCAGATCCTCAAAAAAATTCTACAGCTGCACCATCGAGAGCATCCTGACTGGTTGCATCACCCGCCTGGTATGGCAACTGCTTGGCCTCCGACTCGCAAGGCACTACAGAGGGTAGTGCGTACGGCCCAGTACATCACTGGGGCAAAGCTTCCTGCCATCCAGGACCTCTATACCAGGCGGTGTCAGAGGAAGGCCCTCAAAATTGTCAAAGACTCCAGCCACCCTAGTCATAGACTGTTCTCTCTGCTACCGCACGGCAAGCGGTACCGGAGTGCCAAGTCTAGGTCCAAAAGACTTCTCAACAGCTTCTACCCCCAAGCCATAAGACTCCTGAACAGCTAATCATGGCTACCCGGACTATTTGCACTGCCCCCCACCCCATCCTTTTACGCTGCTGCTACTCTGTTAAGTATTTATGCATAGTCACTTTAACTCTACCCACATGTACATATTACCTCAACTACCTCAACTAGCCGGTGCCCCGCACATTATTGACTCTGCAACGGTACCCCCTGTATATATAGCCTCCCTACTGTCACTTTATTTTACTTCTGCTCTTTTTTTCTCAACACTTTTTTTGTTGTTGTTTTATTCTTACTTTTTTTGTTTAAAATAAATGCACTGTTGGTTAAGGGCTGTAAGTAAGCATTTCACTGTAATGTCTGCACCTGTTGTATTCGGCGCATGTGACCAATACAATTTGATTTGATTTGATTTGATTTGGTGTGGAGGAGAAGAGGTCCACCAGAGAGTTCCTCTGGTGTGGAGGAGAAGAGGTCCACCAGAGAGTTCCTCTGGTGTGGAGGAGAAGAGGTCCACCAGAGTGTTCCTCTGGTGTGGAGGAGAAGAGGTCCACCAGAGTGTTCCTCTGGTGTGGAGGAGAAGAGGTCCACCAGAGAGTTCCTCTGGTGTGGAGGAGAAGAGGTCCACCAGAGAGTTCCTCTGGTGTGGAGGAGAAGAGGTCCACCAGAGTGTTCCTCTGGTGTGGAGGAGAAGAGGTCCACCAGAGTGTTCCTCTGGTGTGGAGGAGAAGAGGTCCACCAGAGAGTTCCTCTGGTGTGGAGGAGAAGAGGTCCACCAGAGAGTTCCTCTGGTGTGGAGGAGAAGAGGTCCACCAAGAGGTCCACCAGAGTGTTCCTCTGGTGTGGAGGAGAAGAGGTCCACCAGAGAGTTCCTCTGGTGTGGAGGAGAAGAGGTCCACCAGAGTGTTCCTCTGGTGTGGAGGAGAAGAGGTCCACCAGAGTGTTCCTCTGGTGTGGAGGAGAAGAGGTCCACCAAGAGGTCCACCAGAGTGTTCCTCTGGTGTGGAGGAGAAGAGGTCCACCAGAGAGTTCCTCTGGTGTGGAGGAGAAGAGGTCCACCAGAGAGTTCCTCTGGTGTGGAGGAGAAGAGGTCCACCAGAGTGTTCCTCTGGTGTGGAGGAGAAGAGGTCCACCAGAGTGTTCCTCTGGTGTGGAGGAGAAGAGGTCCACCAAGAGGTCCACCAGAGAGTTCCTCTGGTGTGGAGGAGAAGAGGTCCACCAGAGTGTTCCTCTGGTGTGGAGGAGAAGAGGTCCACCAGAGTGTTCCTCTGGTGTGGAGGAGAAGAGGTCCACCAGAGTGTTCCTCTGGTGTGGAGGGAGAAGAGGTCCACCAGAGAGTTCCTCTGGTGTGGAGGAGAAGAGGTCCACCAGAGAGTTCCTCTGGTGTGGAGGAGAAGAGGTCCACCAGAGTGTTCCTCTGGTGTGGAGGAGAAGAGGTCCACCGAGACCATCACTAAAGAGCTCGGGGCCAAGCTAGATTGTGCACACGACCATCAATATAGAACCGAGTCCTACCCCAATACGCCACAGATGGAGCTGACGGAGAGTGAGATCAGTGAAGACCATATCTCGCTGTATGAACCTGAGAGCTCAGAATCACAATCATCACAGTGCGAGCCAAGATATACTATCGACCATCCATGATAACAAAATTGTAATCCTGTTTCTATGATCTGTTTCCACTACCATGTACCCAGTTCGCTTTGGATAAAGGCGTCTGTTAAATGGCATATATTATTAAAGTCTACTTTGACAACTAGCTGCCCAGTGTAGTTATCATTCCTTTCCAATAGATGGCAGCCAAAGCTAGTCTAAGTCACTACTCTAGCAACAGGGACAAGGGGTTAGTGCGCGTTGAAAGTCGTTTTATCTTCAAAGCAAGTTTATCTAGTTACGCTTGAACCTGTTGTTTTAGTGGACAAGCTAACTAAAACTATGTTTACATAAGGTGCAGGCATTAGGTCTATGTCTTGAAAAAAATTACAGCAGGCTAGATTTACTAAATGAACTGGTTTAATTCAAACTCAAACCCTACGTAAATGCCTTTGCTTCTGGGTATGCACGCCTTACGGGAGAGACGACACACACAGGGATGAGACGCCGTACACCACGTCCAATTCTCCCTGGTGCCCGTAGGGTGAACTGGCGATAAACTGACAGCCTGTATGTTCTGCAAACAAAATCATGAGAAAAGTTAGTCTAATACCGAAACTAAATCACAATGTATTTATAATGAGCATGCCCCATTATTGGTTAGAATGAGATTTCATGAATCATGATGCTGTCTGTGATTTGAACTCCGGTCATCTAATCAAAAGGTAAATGTGTTACTATCGCGCTCAACAGCGCTGGTGAATAACATCATTATAGGATACTGATTATATATATTAGGCACCTACCCACTACTGATATTAACCTTAAACAATTTATAATCAAGCAAAATTTAAGCCATTATTTAACTGGCATATCGGCTGCTGACTGGTCGAGTAACCTCTTCTGCCAGGAAGTCCTTCATAAGGATTAGTGACACGTCCAATAAATACGTCGCCGTCCAGACAGACTGACAGGAACCTCTAACTGGATGGAATACAGCCACCATCCGCTGGGATGACTGACAGGAACCTCTAACTGGATGGAATACAGCCACCATCCGCTGGGATGACTGACAGGAACCTCTAACTGGATGGAATACAGCCACCATCCGCTGGGATGACTGACAGGAACCTCTAACTGGATGGAATACAGCCACCAACTGTATCATCACCATCTTTCTACAACACAAACACTCATATTCTTAAGCCATTATCTGGAAGCATCCGGACTCACACCAGTTTGTGTCACCATTACACCGACCCTCTAGCTGTGGTGTTTCAGGTGGCATATATGTGTTGTTAATGCTACGAGAACAAACTCTTTGACCTGGGGCAACGATCGGCTCAAACATAAATGGCTTCAGTAGGTTTATTGGCTCCCTAACTAACGTTATTTCATTCTCTGCAATAAACTCATTCTCAGACTTGGAGCTACTCTGTAAATTCAGCAATTTCTGGGAGTTCCAACATTTTCACTCCTGCCAGTGACGCAACAATACCAATATGGCGATTTAGAGTTAGTTAGCTGGCGTTCTAAATACTAGTGTTTCCATTCCCCTTTAATGCTACTCAACTAGAGATCTCCCTGAGGTCAGCCTGGTCTCATGTTGTTGAAGAGCCCTTAATGCTGCTCAACTAGAGATCTCCCTGAGGTCAGCCTGGTCTCATGTTGTTGAAGAGCCCTTAATGCTGCTCAACTAGAGATCTCCCTGAGGTCAGCCTGGTCTCATGTCGTTGAAGAGCCCTTAATGCTGCTCAACTAGAGATCTCCCCTGAGGTCAGCCTGGTCTCATGTTGTTGAAGAGCCCTTAATGCTGCTCAACTAGAGATCTCTCACGAGGTCAGCCTGGTCTCATGTTGTTGAAGAGCCCTTAAGGCTGCTCCACTAGAGATCTCCCTGAGGTCAGCCTGGTCTCATGTTGTTGAAGAGCCCTTAATGCTGCTCAACTAGAGATCTCCCTGAGGTCAGCCTAGTCTCATGTTGTTGAAGAGCCCTTAATGCTAGTCAACTAGAGATCTCCCTGAGGTCAGCCTGGTCTCATGTTGTTGAAGAGCCCTTAATGCTGCTCAACTAGAGATCTCCCTGAGGTCAGCCTGGTCTCATGTTGTTGAAGAGCCCTTAATGCTGCTCAACTAGAGATCTCCCTGAGGTCAGCCTGGTCTCATGTTGTTGAAGAGCCCTTAATGCTGCTCAACTAGAGATCTCCTGAGGTCAGCCTGGTCTCATGTTGTTGAAGAGCCCTTAATGCTGCTCAACTAGAGATCTCCCTGAGGTCAGCCTGGTCTCATGTTGTTGAAGAGCCCTTAATGCTGCTCAACTAGAGATCTCCATGAGGTCAGCCTGGTCAAGTGGGACAGTTTCTGCTGTGGTCGGGAGAGGTTGTGTTTTCTCTAGCAGGAGGTAAGCTTGGCTTCTTATATGGTGTTGAGTAAAGCTTAAACCATGTATTTAGATCGTAGGTAGGTAGTTGTAGTTAGGTATTGTAGGTAGTTTATTTAGGTAGTTATTTAGGTAGTTATTGTAGGTTTCCGTGAGGTAATTATTGTAGGTAAGTATTGTTTAAGTGGAGCCCGGCGAACTTACGAGGCTAGCTAGCTAGTGGTAGCTACTGTACGCGTTTAGCAGATGGAGAGTTGTTTCCAATGTTATTTCACGCTTAAGAGTACCTGTAATTATTAATTTTTGCTGCGTTATGAGAAAAGGAACTAGACACGGACACGAATTATCTGTTTAGTGTGTTAACACACTATTGGTAGTTTGTTGTAACCAAGTATTGGTGCTAAACTGTGTGTTATTGGATGCTAGCATGCTAGTTAGCTAGTGGCGTCATAGTTAGGCATCGTGGGCTGTTGTGGGTAGTTATTGTAGGTTAGCATTGTTTTCAGCGGTGCCCGGTGTAGCAAAGGCTAGCTAGCTAGCCGTTTTTCAAACAAAGTCAACGTCAGTAGCCATTGCTAAATAGCCAACACGACTCAGCTAACTGTACTGTAGTAGCTAAATACAATATACTTGTGCTAGCTAGCCAACATTTAATTATTGCTGGCGTTATGAAAGGAACTAGACACGATATGAATTATCTGTTTTAGTGTGTTAACACACTATTGGTAGTTTGTTGAAACCAAGTATTGGTGCTAAACTGTGTGTTATTGGATGCTAGCATGCTAGTTGGCTATGGTGTCATAGTTAGGCATCGTGGGCTGTTGTGGGTAGTTATTGTAGGTTAGCATTGTTTTCGGCGGTGCCGGTGTAGCAAATGAGCTAGCTAGCTGTGCTTTTCGAACAGAGTCAACATCAGTAGCCATTGTGTGCTGTACTGTGGCAGCTAAATACAATATATTTGTGCTAGCTAGCCAACGTTTAATTATTGCTGCGTTATGAAAGGAACTAGACACGACACGAATGATCTGTTTAGTGTGTTAACACACTATTGGTGGTTTGTTGTGACCAAGTGTTGGTGCTAAACTGTGTGTTATTGGATGCTAGCATGCTAGTTAGCTATGGTGTCATAGTTAGCTAGCTGAATAAAGTGGGTTGAGTCTATTCCTTGAAACATTGAACCGCTGTGGTTCACAACAATTCTGATTTCTAAAGGTGGAAGTTGGGAGAGTTTTTGTTCGGGTGGTTCATTGAAACAATTATAGTTTCTGAGGTGGGAAGTTTTGGTGAGGGGAGGCCCTGCTCTCCTCTCCCAGATGTTTAGTTCATTTCATTCTGATCTCCCTCTGCATTATTGTAGCCATTTGCTATGCCCGTCGACTATGCCTCTGCCTATCCCTGTTCTCTCCCTCTCTGCACAGGCTACACAAACGCCTCACACCGCGTGGCTGCTGCCTCTCTAACCTGGTGGTCCCTGCACGTACCCCACACCTGGAGTTCCAGGTCTCAGGCAGCCCTCTGGAACTGCCGTTCTGCTGCCAACAAAGCTGACTTCATCCCAGCCTATGCTAACCTCCAGTCCCTCGACTTCCTGGCGCTGACGGAAACATGGATTACCACTGAAAACACTGCTACTCCTACTGCTCTCTCCTCGTCTGACCATGTGTTCTGCTTACCCGAGAGCATCTGGTCAGAGGGGGTGTGGCACAGGAATCCTCATCTCTCCCAAGTGGACATTCTCAATTTTTCCCCCTAACCCATCTGTCTATCTCCTCATTTGAATTCCATGCTGTCACAGTCACTAGCCCATTTAAGCTTAATATCCTTGTCATCTATCGCCCTCCAGGTTCCTTGGAGAGTTCATCAATGAGCTTGAAGCCTTGATAAGTTCCTTTCCTGAGGATGGCTCACTTCTCACAGTTTTGGGGGATTTCAACCTCCCTACGTCCACATTTGACTCATTTCTCTCTGCCTCCTTCTTCCACTCCTCTCCTCTTTTGACTCTCACCCTCTACCGTCCCCCTACTCACAAGGCAGGCAATACGCTTGACCTCATCTTTACTAGATGCTGCTCTTCTACTAATCTCACTGCAACTCCCCTCCATGTCTCGTACCATACTTTGTTTCCTCTTCTCTCTC
Organism: Coregonus clupeaformis; assembly: GCF_020615455.1. Lineage (NCBI taxonomy): Eukaryota > Metazoa > Chordata > Actinopteri > Salmoniformes > Salmonidae > Coregonus > Coregonus clupeaformis. Next base: position 185,541 of record NW_025533623.1, read on the forward strand.
GCTCTCCAACACTCTCACTCTGCCCCTACACAGATGTGCGCACGCAACCTTCGCTCTCTCTCTCCACTACTCTCTCCTCTTCCATCCTATCATCTCTTCCCTCTGCTCAATCCTTCTCCCTCCAATCTCCTGATTCTGCCTCCTCAACCCTCCTCTCCTCCCTTTCTGCATCCTTTGACTCTCTGTGTCCCCTATCCTCCCGCCGGCTCGGGTCCTCCCCCCAGCTCCGTGGCTTGATGACTCATTGCGAGCTCACAGAACAGAGCTCCGGGCAGCGGAGCGGAAATGGAAGAAAACTAAACTCCCTGCCGACCTGGCATCTTTTCACTCCCTCCTCTCTACATTTTCTTCATCTGTTTCTGCTGCTAAGGCCACTTTCTACCACTCTAAATTCCAAGCATCTGCCTCTAACCCTAGGGAAGCTCTTTTGCCACATTTTCCTCCCTGCTGAATCCTCCTCCCTCTCTCTGTGGATGACTTCGTCAACCACTTTGAAAAGAAGGTTGACGACATCCGATCCTCGTTTTGTTAAGTCTAATGACACTGCTGGTCTTACTCACACTGCCCTACCTATGCTTTGACTTCTTTCTCCCCTCTCTCTCCAGATAAAATCCTGGCGACTTGTGACTGCAGGCCGCCCAACAACCTGCCCACTTGACCCCATCCTCCTCTCTTCTCCAGACCATCTCCGGTGACCTTCTCCCCTACCTCACTCGCTGATCAACTCATCCTTGACCGCTGGCCATGTCCCTTCCGTCTTCAAGAGAGCGAGAGTTGCACCCCTTCTCAAAAAACCAACACTCGATCCCACTGATGTCAACAACTACAGACCAGTATCCCTTCTTTTGTTTCTTTCCAAAACTATTGAGCGTGCCGTCTTTGCCAACTCTCTTGCTATCTCTCTCAGAATGACCTTCTTGATCCAAACCAGTCAGGTTTCAGGACTGGTCATTCAACTGAGACTGCTCTTCTCTGTGTCACGGAGGCTCTCCGCACTTGCTAAAGCTAATCTCTCTCCTCTGCTCTTGTCCTTCTAGACCTGTCTGCTGCCTTTGATACTGTGAACCATCAGATCCTCCTCTCCACCCTCTCCGAGCTGGGCATCTCGGTGCGGCTCACTCCTGGATTGCGTCCTACCTGACCGGTCGCTCCTACCAAGTGGCGTGGCGAGAAGCTGTCTCCGCACCACGTGCTCTCACCACTGGTGTCCCCCAGGGCTCAGTTCTAGGCCCTCTCCTATTCTCCCTATACACCAAGTCACTTGGCTCTGTCATATCCTCACATGGCCTCTCCTATCATTGCTACGCTGACGATACACAACTAATCTTCTCCTTTCCCCCTTCTGATAACCAGGTGGCGAATCGCATCTCTGCATGTCTGGCAGACATATCAGTATGGATGACGGATCACCACCTCAAGCTGAACCTCTGGCAAGACGGAGCTGCTCTTCCTCCCGGGAAGGACTGCCCGTTCCATGATCTCGCCATCACGGTTGACAACTCCGTTGTGCTCCTCCTCCCAGAGTGCGAAGAGCCTTGGCGTGACCCTGGACAACACCCTGTCGTTCTCCGCTAACATCAAGGCGGTGACCCGATCCTGCAGGTTCATGCTCTACAACATTCGAGAGTACGACCCTGCCTTACAAGAAGCGCACAGGTCCTAATCCAGGCACTTGTCATCTCCCGTCTGGATTACTGCAACTCGCTGTTGGCTAGCCTCCCTGCCTGTGCCATTAAAACCCCTACAACTCATCCAGAATGCCGCAGCCCGTCTGGTGTTCAACCTTCCCAAGTTCTCTCACGTCACCCCCTCCTCCGCACACTCCACTGGCTTCCAGTTGAAGCTCGCATCCGTTACAAGACCATGGTGCTTGCCTATGGAGCAGTGAGGGGAACGGCACCTCCGTACCTTCGGGCTCTGATCAGTCCCTACACCCAAACGAGGCATTGCGTTCATCCACCTCTGGCCTGCTGGCTCCCTTCCTCTGCGGAAGCATAGTTCCCGCTCAGCCCAGTCAAAACTGTTCGCTGCTCTGGCACCCCAATGGTGGAACAAGCTCCCTCACGACGCCAGGACAGCGTGGAGTCACTCACCACCTTCCGGAGACATTTGAAACCCCACCTCTTTAAGGAATACCTGGGATAGGTAAAGTAATCCTTACCCCCCCACCCCCAAAAATAGGGTGAATGCACCAATTTGTAAGTCGCTCTGGATAAGAGCGTCTGCTAAATGACGTAAATGTGCCCTTGAGCAAGGCACTTAACCCTAATTGCTCCTGTAAGTCGCTCTGGATAAGAGCGTCTGCTAAATGACTAAAATGTAAATGTAAATGTCTCATGTTGTTGAAGAGCCCTTAATGCTGCTCAACTAGAGATCTCCCTGAGGTCAGCCTGGTCTCATGTTGTTGAAGAGCCCTTAATGCTGCTCCACTAGAGATCTCCCTGAGGTCAGCCTGGTCTCATGTTGTTGAAGAGCCCTTAATGCTAGTCAGCTAGACCACACCATTAACTATACCTAATAACAATTGGGACTCCATGCAAATGTATTAAAAATACAAAACTGAAACATAAAAGGTACATAAGTATTCAGACCCTTTACTCAGTACTTTGATGAAGCACCTTTGGCAGTTATTACAGCCTTGAGTCTTCTTGGATATGACGCTACAAGCTTGTCACACCTGTATTTGGGGAGTTTCTCCGTCTGGCCACTCTACAATAATCGCCTGATTGGTGGAGTGCTGAAGAGATTATTGTCCTTCTAGAAGGTTCTCCCATCTCCATAGAGGAACTCTGGAGCTCTGTCAGAGTGACCATCAGGTTCTTGGTCACCACCCTGATCAAGGCCCTTCACCCCTGATTGCTCAGTTTGGTCAGGCGGCCAGCTCTAGGAAGAGTCTTGGTGGTTCTAAATTTTTTCCATTTAAGAATGATGGAGGCCACTGTGTTCTTGGGGACCTTCAATGCTGCAGACATTTTTTGGTACCCTTCCCCAGATCTGTGCCTCTACACAATCCTCTCTCTGAGCTCTACGGACAATTCCTTCTACCTCATGGCTTGGTTTTTGCTCTAACATGCACTGTCAACGGTGGGACCTTATAATGACAGGTGTGTGCCTTTCCAAATCATGTCCAATCAATTGAATTTACCACAAGTGGGCTCCAATCAAGTTGTAGAAACATCTCAAGGATGATCAATGGAAACAGCATGCACCTGAGCTCCATTTTGAGTCTCATAGCAAAGGATCTGAATACTTATGTAAATAAGTTATTTCTTTTTTGTATTTTTTAAACATTTGCAAAAATGTCTAAAAACCTGTTTTTGCTTTGTTATTATGGGGTATTGTGTGTAGATTGATGAGGAAAAGGTTTTATTTAATCCATTTTAGAATAAGGCTGTAACGTAACAAAATGTGGAAAAGGTCAAGGGGTCTGAATACTTTCCGAATGCGCAACCTCAACACCGCAACCTCAACACCGCAACCTCAACACCGCAACCTCAACACCGCAACCTCAACACCACAACCTCAACACCACAACCTCAACACCACAACCTCAACACCGCAACCTCAACACCGTAACCTCAACACCACAATGTCAACACTACAACCTCAACAAATAAACCCCTATAGTCAATCGAAACGACTGCAATCCTCAATGAATTCATTGAACACCAGAGTCGTAAACTGCCCTAATAGCACCAGGGAATCAAGATGCAAGGCATTTTGTCCTGCTATGTTCAGATCTAAAACCAGATTGATGCACATTAAGAATTAAAAAAGTTCTTAGCTGAATCAGGGATTCTAAAACATTGGAAAGGCAAGATAGTATTATTATTAACAACATTAAATAATATTCTCTGTTCTGTAAAGATCATCCTAGATAAGAGTTAAGATGAGTAATTTGTGTCTGTAACAATTGTTAATAAATGCGATTGAATTGGAACTCATTGGCCAACTGACTAGAGCAGAGTAGAATATACAGTACCAGTCAATAGCCCTATTTGGTAAAAGTCCAAGTCCATATTATATCAAGAACAGCTCAAATAAGCCAAGTAAAACAACAGTCCATCATTATTTTAAGACATGAAGGTCAGTCAATCCAGAAAATGTCAAGAACTTTCAAAGTTTCTTCAAGTGCAGTCGCAAAAACCATCAAGCGCTATGATGAAACTGGTTCTCATGAGGACCGCCAGAGGAATGGAAGACCCAGAGTTACCTCTACAACAGAGGATAAGTTCATTAGAGCTAGCAGCCTTAGAAATTGCAGCCCAAATCAATGCTTCACAGAGTTCAAGTAACAGACACATTTCAACATCAACTGTTCAGACGAGACTGCGTGAATTTTTTGGTATTTTACTAGGATCCCCATTAGCTGTTGTGAAAGCAGCAGCTACTCTTCCCGGGGTTTATTAGGGATCCCCATTAGCTGTTGTGAAAGCAGCAGCTACTCTTCCTGGGGTTTATTAGGGATCCCCATTAGCTGTTGTGAAAGCAGCAGCTACTCTTCCTGGGGGTTTATTAGGGATCCCATTAGCTGTTGTGAAAGCAGCAGCTACTCTTCCTGGGGTTTATTAGGGATCCCCATTAGCTGTTGTGAAAGCTGAGCAGCTACTCTTCCTGGGGTTTATTAGGGATCCCCATTGGCTGTTGTGAAAGCAGCAGCTACTCTTCCTGGGGTTTATTAGGGATCCCCATTAGCTGTTGTGAAAGCATGCAGCTACTCTTCCTGAGGGTTTATTAGGGATCCCCATTAGCTGTTGTGAAAGCAGCAGCTACTCTTCCTGGGGTTTATTAGGGATCCCCATTAGCTGTTGTGAAAGCAGCAGCTACTCTTCCTGGGGTTTATTAGGGATCCCCATTAGCTGTTGTGAAAGCAGCAGCTACTCTTCCTGGGGTCCACACAGAACATGAAACATGACATAATACAGAACATTAATAGACAAGAACAGCTCAAGGACAGAACAACATACATTTGTTTTTTAAAGGCACATGTAGCCTACATATCAATACACACAAACTATCTAGGTCAAATAGGGCAGAGGCGTTGTGCCGTGAGGTGTTGCTTCATCTGGCCTTCATGGTCGATCGCTGCAAAGAAACCACTACTAAAGGACATCAATAAGAAGAAGAGACTTGCTTGGGCCAAGAAACACAAGCAATGGACATTAGACCTGTAGAAATCTGTCCTTTGGTCTGATGAGTCCAAATTTGAGATTCTTTGTTCAAACCGCCGTGTCTTTGTGAGACTCAGAGTAGGTGAATGGATGTCTGCATGTGTAGTTCCCACCGTGAAGCACGGAGTAGGAGGTGTTATGGTGTGGGGGTGCTTTGCTGGTGACACTGTCTGTGATTTATTTAGAATTCAAGGCACACTTAACCAGCATGGCTACCACATCATTTATCTATAAATCCCATCATTGGATGTTTGGGTAGTTGGGTTTCCCAAGAGACTCCATAGGCCAGCATAGCTGATCCATAGTTGTAAATATAGAAAAAAGGAGCTGCCTGGTAATGTGTATGTATCGTTCAAATCTGGAAATGTTCTCAAACCATTACTGTCCATGATATTGGCAAGGGTACGGATTCCACATTTGGACCATTGGGGGGATGCAAAAGGCATTTGGACCAATGGGGGGATGCAAAAGGCATTTGGACCAATGGGGGGATGCAAAAGGCATTTGGACCCATGGGGGGATGCAAAAGGCATTTGGACCAATGGGGGATGCAAAGGCATTTGGACCAATGGGGGATGCGAAAGGCATTTGGACCAATGGGGGGATGCAAAGGCATTTGGACCAATGGGGGGATGCAAAAGGCATTTGGACCAATGGGGGGATGCAAAAGGCATTTGGACCAATGGATTTGGACCAATGGGGGGATGCAAAGGCATTTGGACCATTGGGGGGGATGCAAGGCATTTGGACCAATGGGGGGTTGCAAAAGGCATTTGGACCAATGGGGGGTTGCAAAAGGCATTTGGACCATTGGGGGGGATGCAAAGGCATTTGGACCAATGGGGGGTTAAAGGCATTTGGACCAATGGGGGGATGCAAAGGCATTTTTGGACCATTGGGGGGATGCAAAAGGCATTTGGACCAATGGGGGGATGCAAAAGGCATTTGGACCAATGGGGGGATGCAAAAGGCCGATCCCAGATCGCATGGAATTATTGTGAAATATTGGAGTATGGCCATGCCATTTTGATTCCCAGTTACATTGTTTTTCAATTTTGCGCAAAATAGAACTTGTGTGAGCAATAATAGCACCAAAGCGTAGTTTACATTGTTTAAGGGATATATCAGTGACCAATAGGAGACACCATATTACATTGTTTAAGGGATATATCAGTGACCAATAGGAGACACCATATTACATTGTTTAAGGGATATATCAGGTACCAATAGGAGAGACCATATTACATTGTTTAAGGGATATATCAGTGACCAATAGGAGACACCATATTACATTGTTTAAGGGATATATCAGGTACCAATAGGAGAGACCATATTACATTGTTTAAGGGATATATCAGTGAAGACCACCTCTTCCAGGGCAATAAGACACAATATGTATCTCTACACTCAGCCAGGGGACGGAAGAATCATGTCTAAACCAATTTAGGAAATAGGGCGAAATACTAATGCCTGGAAATGAAATGTAAAGTTTTCTACGGATAGTCCTCCCTATGTCTTTCCCTCTTTGTAAATGTGTTAATTGTATCCGGGATCATTTACTTTGCCATAAATGTTGAAACTGTGCTATGAATTGTATCCCAATAGCCAGAAAGGGAAGCCATGGGAAGCATTGAACTACAGAAATTCAGCTGTGATAATATATTCATTTTAACAATTGATAATCCGTGGTTAAAGCAACTGGGATATTATTCTGTTCTACTGAGGACAGATGAATTGATTTGAGCGTTCTGTTAAAGTTTCTGGCAATGGTTTTATCTACTCAAAAATACTTAAAATGGGAAACGATTGGGATTCCATAAGTAGAGATGGAGTCCTCCATCTGATCCTTGAGAGGTAGTAGGGCTGATTTGGTTAGATTCATTTTATAACTTGAGATGAAGCTGAATTTACATAGCCTTCAGAAAGTATTCATGCCCCTTGACCTATTCCACATTTTGTTGTTACAGTCTGAATTCAAAATGAATTAAAATAATGTTTTTCTCACCCGTCTACACACAATACCCCATAATGACAAAGTGAAAACATGTTTTAAGAAATGTTTGCAAATGTATTGAAAATGAAATACAGAAATATCTCTATTTACATAAGTATTCCACACCCTGAGTCAATACATGTTAGGATCACCTTTGGCAGCAATTACAGCTGTGAGTCTTTCTGAGTAAGTCTCTAAGAGCTTTGCACGCTTGGATTGTACAATATTTGCACATTATTCTTTTTTGAATTCTTCAACCTCTGTCAAGTGGGTTGTTGATCATTGCTAGACAGCCATTTTCAAGACTTGCCATAGATTCTCAATCCGATTTAAGTCAAAACTGTAACTAGGCCACTCAGGAACATTCAATATGTGGCTTTGTGTTTTAGGTTATTGTCCTGCTGAAAGGTAATTTGTCTCCCAGTGTCTGGTGGAAAGCAGACTGAACCAGGGTCTCCTCTAGTCTCCCAGTGTCTGGTGGAAAGCAGACTGATCCAGGGTCTCCTCTAGTCTCCCAGTGTCTGGTGGAAAGCAGACTGATCCAGGGTCTCCTCTACTCTCCCAGTGTCTGGTGGAAAGCAGACTGATCCAGGGTCTCCCTCTAGTCTCCCAGTGTCTGGTGGAAAGCAGACTGATCCAGGTCTCCTCTAGTCTCCCAGTGTCTGGTGGACAGCAGACTGATCCAGGGTCTCCTCCAGGATGTTTTCTGTGCTTAGCTCTATTCCATTTATATTTATCCTAAAAATCTCCCTAGTCCTTGCCGATGACAAGCAATACCCATAACATGATGCAGCCACCACCATCCATGAAAATATGATGAGTGGTACTCAGTGATGTGTTGTGTTGGATTTGCCCCAAACATAACACTTTGTATTCAGGACATAAAGTTAATTTTTTGCCACATTTTTTGCAGTTTTACTTTAGTGCCTTATTGCAAACAGGATGCATGTTTTCGAATATGTTTTATTCTGTACAGGCTTCCTTCTTTTCACTCTGTCAGTTAGGTTAGTATTGTGGAGTAACTACAATGTTGTTGATCCATCCTCAGTTTTCTCCTATCACAGAAATTAAACTCTGTAACTTATTCTAAAGTCACCATTGGCCTCATGGGGGAAATCCCTGAGCGGTTTCCTTCCCTCCCGGCAACTGAGTTAGGAAGGATGCCTGTATCTTTGTAGTGACTGGGTGTATTGATACACCATCCAAAGTGTAATTAATAACTTCACCATGCTCAAACGGATACTCAATGTCAGCTTTTTTTTTATACCAATCTACCAATAGGTGCCCTTCTTTGCGAAAAAATTGGAAAACCTCTGATCTTTTGTGGTTGAATCTGTGTTTGAAATACAATGCTTGGACAGAGGGACCTTCATATAATTGTATGTGTAGGGTAAAGAGGATGTTGTAGTCATACAAAAATCATGTTAACAGGTTTTAGTGCTATTTTCATTTTTTTCCTCTCCTCTCTTCTCTTCTCTTCTCTTCTCTCTTCAGTAGTCTGTCGGTGTCGTATCTCTTCAGTAGTCTGTCTGTGTCGTATCTCTTCAGTAGTCTGTCTGTGTCGTATCTCTTCAGTAGTCTGTCTGTGTCTTAGCTCTTCAGTAGTCTGTCTGTGTCTTATCTCTTCAGTAGTCTGTCTGTTTCTTATCTCTTCAGTAGTCTGTCTGTGTCTTATCTCTTCAGTAGTCTGTCTGTGTCTTATCTCTTCAGTTGACTGTCTGTGTCTTATCTCTTCAGTTGACTGTCTGTGTCTTATCTATTCAGTGGTCTGTCTGTGTCTTATCTCTTCAGTAGTCTGTCTGTGTCTTATCTCTTCAGTTGACTGTCTGTCTTATCTCTTCAGTAGACTGTCTGTGTCTTATCTCTTCAGTTGACTGTCTGTGTCTTATCTCTTCAGTTGACTGTCTGTGTCTTATCTCTTCAGTTGACTGTCTGTGTCTTATCTCTTCAGTAGACTGTCTGTGTCTTATCTCTTCAGTAGACTGTCTGTGTCTTATCTCTTTAGTAGACTGTCTGTGTCTTATCTCTTCAGTTGACTGTCTGTGTCTTATCTCTTCAGTTGACTGTCTGTGTCTTATCTCTTCAGTTGACTGTCTGTGTCTTATCTCTTCAGTTGACTGTCTGTGTCTTATCTCTTCAGTTGACTGTCTGTGTCTTATCTCTTCAGTTGACTGTCTGTGTCTTATCTCTTCAGTAGACTGTCTGTGTCTTATCTCTTCAGTAGACTGTCTTTGTCTTATCTCTTCAGTAGACTGTCTGTGTCTTATCTCTTCAGTAGACTGTCTGTGTCTTATCTCTTCAGTAGACTGTCTGCGTCTTATCTCTTCAGTTGACTGTCTGTGTCTTATCTCTTCAGTTGACTGTCTGCGTCTTATCTCTTCAGTTGACTGTCTGTGTCTTATCTCTTCAGTTGACTGTCTGTGTCTTATCTCTTCAGTAGACTGTCTGTCTTATCTCTTCAGTTGACTGTCTGTGTCTTATCTCTTCAGTAGACTGTCTGTGTCTTATCTCTTCAGTAGACTGTCTGTCTTATCTCTTCAGTTGACTGTCTGTGTCTTATCTCTTCAGTAGACTGTCTGTCTTATCTCTTCAGTAGACTGTCTGTGTCTTATCTCTTCAGTAGACTGTCTGTCTTATCTCTTCAGTTGACTGTCTGTGTCTTATCTCTTCAGTAGACTGTCTGTGTCTTATCTCTTCAGTTGACTGTCTGTGTCTTATCTCTTCAGTTGACTGTCTGTCCCCTAATAAAATATGAACCACACTCCCACTTTTCTCTCATTCCTCTTCTCTCTCCCAGCATTCACAGAGATGATCTTTTACCACAAAATCATTTTATTTCTTGTCGTTGTTTTTGTTATTTCGATTCTTTAGAAGGTTACAAAGGTTCCACATGTAATATTTCAGGCAGCAATACAGATGATGATGTTATTATGATGTCATTATTAACCACATCTAGTTCATACATTTGTGGCCAAATATATTGGCACCCTTGCACTTTTCTTCAATAATTCCCTATTTCTTCTCAAATAAGTTGAAGTTGAAAAATCTTTTGGACTCCACACACCTTGTTATTGGATTTTCAACATTGCAGAATCAATTTTATTTTTGTAAATTTAAGTTTAGAAAGTAAAGACAAATGGCATGGACAAATTGTTGGCACCCTGGAGCTGGTACTTGGTAGCACAGTCTTTGGCAAAGATAACTGCAGACAAATTCTTCTTGTAGCCATCAATGAGCTGCACCTTTCTACTGGCAATTTGGCCCACTTTTCAGCAGAAAACTGCTCTAATTCTTAAATTTGTTGAGGGGTGCCCTCCACTAACTGCTGTTTTCAGCTCTCGCCATAGGTTTTGCATATAATTCAGATCTGGACTCTTCGCTGGCCACTCCAGAACTCATCTTCTTGAACAATTCATGGGTGCTTTTTGATGTGTGTTTGGGGTCTTTGTCCTGCTGGAAGACCCACAACCTTCAACGTAGACCCAGTTTGTGGACACTGGGTTGAACATTGGACTCCAAAACCCCTGATAATCTGCTGATTACATGATGCCTTGCACATTCCAGACCCCCAGTGCCAGAGCCAGCAGAACAACCCCACAGAATGATCAAACGTCCCCAATGTTCTTTTCATTGAATTCTTAATTTGGTCGTCAGTAAACACACCGCTGATCTGTATGGCCAAAGAGCTCAAATTTTGTTTAATTGGTCCACAGAATAGTTTCCCTTGTTTAGGTGGGTTTTTGAGAAGTTCAATCAGGCTTTCTTGTGTCTCCTAAAGCAGTGGGGTCTTCCTGTGTTTATCAACGACCAAATGAAGCATTCAAAGAATATTACACCCTCCTACAATTGAACATGGGGGCAGTTTGATAATGCTGTAGGGTTGCTTTGTTGCCTCTGGTACTGGGGGTCTTAAAACATGTGCAAGACATCATGAAATAATCAGATTATCAAGGTATTTTGGAGTGCAATGTTCAACACAGTGTCCAAAAACTGTGTCTCTGTTGAAGGTTGTGGATCTTCCAGAAGGACAACCCCAAACACACATCAAAAGCACCCTGGAATGGTTCAAGAAGAAATGCTGGACTGTTCTGGAGTGGCCAGTGAAGAGTCCAGAGCTGAATCACTTCCATAACTTATGTCAAGAGCTGACAATAGCAGTTGGTGGAGGGCACCCCTCAAACATTGAAGAATTAGAGTAGTTTGCTGCTGAAGAGTGGCCCAAAATCTACAATACAAGTGACTCCAAAATGACACAATACATTATTTACCATTCATTTCTATTGGCATAAAATAATCTAAAACACAACCAAAACAAACAGCAAATGCATCCAACAAGTTTGTAGAGTCACAAGCTTGATGTAATCATTGCGTGCTAGGAATATTGGACAAAATACTAAACTTTTGACTACTTTAATACACATATAAGTGAATTTGTCCAAATACTTTTGGTCCCCTAAAATGGGGGGACTATGTAATCCCCTCAAATTAAAGCTGACAGTCTGCACTTCACCTCATAGTCATCAGTAGAATGGTGCGGTGAGCTCTATGATGGCTACAAGAAAATGTGTTGGCAGCTGTCTTGGCCAAAGGCTGTGCAACCAGGTACTAGCTCCTGGGTGCCAATAACTTTGCCCATCCCATTTGTCTTTATTTTCTTAATTATAATTGTAAACTTAAGTTCACAAAAATACAATTGGTTTTGCAATGTTGAAAGTCCTATAACAAAGTGTGGGGACAAACAATTCTTTGAATTTCAATTTATTTGAAAAGAAATAGGGATTTTTTAAAGAAAAGTGCAAGGGTGCCAATATATTTGGCCACAACTGAATCTGCAGAATGTTGCACAGAAATGGAACTGACATAAAATGAACATGAAAAGGAAATAAAATAAAATAAAATAGAACACATTCTTACTAAGATGGAGGGATGGAGACAGGCTGGGCTCTAAAGATTAAAGGGGCGTGACCAAATGTAAGACCACAGGCTCACATGTGGTACAACAGCATGTGTGTGTGTGTTTGTGGTTGATGCCTGATAGTGTGCTTGACATGGTAAATGTGGTTATGTTCTAAACCCGCCCCCGCGGTGACGACAAGTAAACAAACAACACAAATAAACGAGTGGAGAAAAACAATTTTTTTTAAAAGTATATTTTAAAAGCAGAAGTAAAATCTTTTTTTAAAAACTCACACCTCGATATTCAATACCCCCTCAATATATCAACCCAAGATCACCCCAATATCACCTCAGAATCACCCCAGTATCAACTCAATACCACCCCAGAATCACCCCAATATCACCTCAGAATCACCCCAGTATCAACTCAATACCACCCCAGAATCACCCCAATATCATCTCAATATTGCCTCAGAATCAACCCAAGATCATCTCAATATATCAACCCAAGATCACCCCAATTTCACCTCAGAATCACCCCAGTATCACCTCAATATTGCCTCAGAATCACCCCAGTATCACCTCAATATTGCCTCAGAATCACCCCAGTATCGTCTCAATATATCGTCCACTTCCCTTGAAGTATTCAAACGCACTGCAGGTATTCAAACTGACCTAGCAACTAACGACCTAGTGATATGGCTAACAGCTAGCTATCCAGGACCTAACAGCTAAAGCTAGCTACCCAGGACTTATACGACATAGCGGCTAACAGCTACCTAGCTAACCAGGAGCTAGAGACCTAGTGGCTAACACCTAGCTAGCTAACCAGGACCTAGCGGTACGGCTAACAGCTAGCTGCCTAACCAGGACCTAGAGCTACGGCTAACAACTAGCTACCTAACTAGGACCTAGAGCTATGACTAACAGCTAGCTGCCTAACCAGGACCTAGCGAAACGGCTAACAGCAAGCTGCCTAACCAGGACCTAGAGCTACGGCTAACAGCTAGCTGCCTAACTAGGACCTAGAGCTATGGCTAACAGCTAGCTGGTTAACCAGGACCTAGAGCTACGGCTAATAGCTAGCTGGCTAACCTGGACCTAGCGATACGGCTAACAGAACAGCTCTACCACAACTAACTGAACAGGAGATAAAACACACTAACTAACGTTACTAAAGTCTGTCTGTTAGCCAGCGATCTCTGTGTCCACTCTAACCTTTACTCTGTCTTAACCTTTAACCTTTAACCTCTACCCTCTAACCCTCTAATATCTCTGTGTCTAAAGCATGTAGAGGAAAACATATGTGTACAATTAGTCACCCACTTTCTGATATACGTCATATACGGACGGCTAATATATATTGCTGAAGAAAGTTGGATGCTCTGATTGAATGGACTAAAAACAACTCCAACAACAAAAATATATTTGACTTTGGGCTCCTCTGTGTGTGTGTGTGTGTGTGTGTGCAGTAGAAGGCTTTAGCGAGTCATTTTTAGTAAACCATAGAATGTTTCATGTCAGGTAAAGGAGACATCCATGACAAAAGTATAAATTAAATTAAGACCAAAAAAGGTAATTAAATAAATAAATACAGTGAGCTCCAAAAGTTTTGGGACAGTGACACATGATTATGGATAGTCCTGAATGAATCGTGAATAATGATGAGTGAGAAAGTTAGAGGCATAAATATCATACTCCCAAGACTTGCTAACATCTCACCACTACAATAACAGGAGATGTTAGTATTTTTTGAGGGGGTATGATATTTGTGCATCTGACTTTCTCACTCATAATAATAATAATAATAATAATAATAATATGCCATTTAGCAGACGCTTTTATCCAAAGCGACTTACAGTCATGCGTGCATACATTTTTGTGTATGGGTGGTCCCGGGGATCGAACCCACTACCTTGGCGTTACAAGCGCCGTGCTCTACCAGCTGAGCTACAGAGGACATTATACATCATCATCATTATACACGATTCATTCAGGACTATCCGTAACCACGGTAGCATCCACATTAATGTAGAATGTTAATGTAGAAATATTATATTCTTATTTACAATAAAAGTGACTCCAAAATGACACAATACATTATTGACCATTAATTTCTATCTAAAACACAACCAAAACAAACAGCAAATGCATCCAACAAGTTTGTAGAGTCACAAGCTTGATGTAATCATTGCGTGCTAGGAATATGGGACCAAATGCTAAACTTTTGACTACTTTAATACACATATACAGTACCAGTCAAAAGTTTGGACACACCTACTCATTCAAGGGTTTTTCTTAATTTTTACAATTTGTTACAGAATAATAGTGAAGACATCAAAACTATGAAATAACACATATGGAATAGTGTAGTAACCAAAAACGTGTTAAACAAATAAACATATATTTTATATTTGAGATTCTTCAAATATCCACCCTTTGCCTTGATGACAGCTTTGCACACTCTTGGCATTCTCTCAACCAGCTTCACCTGGAATGCTTTTCCAACAGTCTTGAAGGAGTTCCCACATATGCTGAGCACTTGTTGGCTGCTTTTCCTTCCCTCTGCCGTCCGACTCATCCCAAACCATCTCAATTGGGTTGAGGTCGCGGGATTGTGGAGGCCAGGTCATCTGATGCAGCACTCCATCACTCTCCTTCCTGGTAAAATAGCCCTTACACAGTCTGGAGGTGTTGGGTCATTGTCCTGTTGAAAAACAAATGATATTCCCACTAAGCCCAAACCAGATGGGATGGCGTATCACTGCAGAATTCTGTGGTAGCCGTGCTGGTTAAGTGTGACTTGAATTCTAAATAAATCATAGACAGTGTCACCAGCAAAGCACCCCCACACCATAACTTCTTCTCCTCCATGCTTTAGGGTGGGAAATACACATGTGGAGATCATCTGTTCACCCACACCGCGTCTCACAAAGACACGGCGGTTCAAACCAAAAATCTCAAATTTGGACTCCAGACCAAAGGACACATTTCCACTGGTATAATGTCCATTGCTCGTGTTTCTTGCCCGAAGCAAGTCTCTTCTTATTATTGGTGTCCTTTAGTAGTGGCTTCTTTGCAGCAATTCGACCATGAAGGCCTGATTCACACGGTCTCCTCTGAACAGTTGATGTTGAGATGTGTCTGTTACTTGAACTCTGTGAAGCATTTATTTGGGCTGCAATTTCTGAGGCTGTAAAACGCTAATTCACTTATCCTCTGCAGCAGAGGTAACTCTGGGTCTTCCATTCCTGTGACGGTCCTCATGAGAGCGGGGGACTGACTATGTACAAAAAGTGCTATAATTTCACACACACACCAACATGGATGAAAATACCCTCAAAGGAAAGCTGACAGTCTGCACTTTAGCCTCATAGTCATTATATTATTTCAAATCCAAAGTGCTGGATTACAGAGCCAAAACAAAAATGTGTCACTGTCCCATGTTTGGAGCTCATTGTAGTTCGATAAAATATGTCTCTAAGAACCTTAGGAGGAGAAAAGCAGAGTTCTTAGAAGATGGAGAGACAGAGGAGAGAGAGAGAGAACGAGAGAGAGAGACAGAGAGAGAGTGGGAAGATTAGGAGAGGGAGAGGGGCATTGAGAGAGAGAGAGAGACAGAGAGACAGAGAGAGAGAGACAGAGAGAGGGGTGGGAAGGTGAGGAGATGGAGAGGGGCATGGAGAGAGAGAGAGAGAGAGAGAGAGAGAGAGAGAGAGAGAGAGAGAGAGAGAGAGAGAGAGAGAGAGGTGAGGAGATGGAGAGGGGCGTTGAGAGAGAGAGGGGGACATTCTCCCTCTCTCCCTCTCTCCCTCTCTCCCTCCCCCATCCTCTCTTCCAGGTCACTCCAATTCCAGGGGATCTGATATGTCAGTGACATCTGAGTGTGGTATGTAGTGCTCTAGTTGTTAGTTGAGGTAATTCGGAGTTTGAAGGAGACCCGTCCAGCGAACTTGTCTCTCTCTCCACCAGTCTTCAGTGTGTTGGAGTTGATCTTACACTCAACATTCACATCTGTATTCAGAGAGATGTTGAGGAACTTCACTGCTACCAGGGGCTGGGAGTAGTTCAGCTAGATCCACACAGAGAAGCACACACACACAGAGAGAGAGAGAGAGACCCACACATGGAGAGAAACACACACACAGAGAGACCCACACACGGAGAGAAACACACACACACACACAGAGAGACCCACACATGGAGAGAAACACACACACACACACAGAGAGACCCACACACACACACAGAGAGACCCACACACACAGAGAAACACACACACACACACACACAGAGAGACCCACACACACACACAGAGAGACCCACACACAGAGAGAGAAACACACACACAGAGAGAGACCCACACACAGATAGACACACACACACACAGAGGCCCACACACAGACACAGAGATACCCACACACGGAGAGAGAAACACACACAGAGACCCACACACACACAGACAGAGAGAGACCCACACACAGAGACCCACACACACACAAAGATACCCACACACAGAGACCCACACACACACACAAACAAAGATACCCACACACAAAGATACCCACACACAGAGAGACCCACACACAGAGAGACCCACACACAGAGAGACCCACACACAGAGAGACCCCCCACACACACACACACACAGCGAGAGAGAGAAACACAGACAGAAAGAGTTAAAGTAGAAAATATAAAGCCCAGTAAAGGGTAGTTGTGTCATGCCCATAGGGGGCGCAATATAAAGCCCAGTAAAGGGTAGTTGTGTCATGCCCATAGGGGGCGCAATATAAAGCCCAGTAAAGGGTAGTTGTGTCATGCCCATAGGGGGCGCAATATAAAGCCCAGTAAAGGGTAGTTGTGTCATGCCCATAGGGGGCGCAATATAAAGCCCAGTAAAGGGTAGTTGTGTCATGCCCATAGGGGGCGCAAACGCACATGCCCCCTCAGATCTTTTAGATTATTATGTATAATAATTCATTATTGGGTTCTGATACTATATACCAGTTTAGCAGTTGTACTAAACTACTTAGGCATGAAAGTTCTTAATAAAGAATCAATGTGCATCATTCATTAAAATGACAATTGAACAGATAATCTATGCAAAAATATATACATTTTTTGACATAGAATTAAGCATATTGATTATGGCTCTAGATTGCAGGAAAAAGCCGTTTCAGGTGTTTGAAAAATGCACACCCATCCATCCCCCCTCCAGCCATCCATCCCCCCTCCATCCATCCATCCCCCTCCATCCATCCATCCCCCCTCCAGCCATCCATCCCCCCTCCATCCATCCGTCCATCCCCCCTCCAGCCATCCATCCCCCCTCCAGCCATCCATCCATCCCCCTCCATCCATCCATCCATCCCCCTCCATCCGTCCGTCCATCCCCTACCTTCCATCTATCCCCCCTCCAGCCATCCATCCCCCCTCCATCCATCCACCCCTCCATCCATCCATCCATCCATCCATCCATCCATCCATCCCCCATCCATCCCCCCTCCATCCATCCATCCCCCCTCCAGCCATCCATCCCCCCTCCATCCATCATCCCCCCTCCATCCATCCATCCATCCCCCACCATCCATCCATCCCCCACCATCCATCCATTCATCCCCTACCTTCCATCCATCCCCCCTCCATCCATCCATCCATCCCCCTACCTTCCATCCATCCCCCCTCCATCCGTCCATCCCCCTCCATCCATCCATCCCCCTCCATCCGTCCGTCCATCCCCTACCTTCCATCCATCCCCCTGCATCCATCCATCCCCCTCCATCCGTCCATCCCCCCTCCATCCATCCATCCCCCTCCATCCGTCCGTCCATCCCCTACCTTCCATCCATCCCCCCTCCATCCGTCCATCCCCCCTCCATCCGTCCATCCCCCCTCCATCCATCCATCCCCCCTCCATCCATCCATCCCCCCTCCATCCATCCATCCCCTACCTTCCATCCATCCCCCCTCCATCCGTCCATCCCCCCTCCATCCATCCATCCCCCCTCCATCCGTCCGTCCATCCCCTACCTTCCATCCATCCCCCCTCCATCCATCCATCCCCTACCTTCCATCCATCCCCCCTCCATCCATCCATCCATCCCCCTCCATCCATCCATCCATCCCCTACCTTCCATCCATCCCCCCTCCATCCATCCATCCATCCCCCCTCCATCCATCCATCCATCCCCTACCTTCCATCCATCCCCCCTCATCCATCCATCCATCCCCCCTCCATCCATCCATCCATCCCCTACCTTCCATCCATCCCCCTCCATCCATCCATCCCCTACCTTCCATCCATCCCCCCTCCATCCATCCATCCATCCCCCCTCCATCCATCCATCCATCCCCCTCCATCCATCCATCCCCCTCCATCCATCCATCCATCCCCCTCCATCCATCCATCCCTCCATCCATCCATCCCCCCTCCATCCGTCCATCCCTCATCCATCTAGTCCATCCCCCTCCATCCGTCGTCCATCCCTACCTTCCATCCATCCCCCCTCCATCCATCCCCCCCTCCATCCATCCATCCATCCATCTATCCCCCCTCCATCCATCCGTCCATCCCCCCTCCATCCATCTGTCCATCCCCCCTTCCATCCATCCCCCCTTCATCCATCCATCCATCCATCCCCCCATCCACCCCCCCCCACATAAAGCCTCCTCTAAAAGAATGGATGCATGATGCCCCTAGTAAGGGGTAAAGGGTGTGTGTGGATGCATGATGTCCCTGGTAAGGGGTAATGGGTGTGTGTGGATGCATGATGCCCCTAGTAAGGGGTAAAGGGTGTGTGTGGATGAATGATGCCCCTGGTAAGGGGTAAGGGTGTGTGTGGATGCATGACGCCCCAGGTAAAGGGTAAAGGGTGTGTGTGGATGCATGACGCCCCTGGTAAGGGGTAATGGGTGTGTGTGGATGCATGATGCCCCTAGTAAGGGGTAAAGGGTGTGTGTGGATGCATGATGCCCCTAGTAAGGGGTAAAGGGTGTGTGTGGATGCATGATGCCCCTAGTAAGAGGTAAAGGGTGTGTGTGGATGCATGATGCCCCTAGTAAGAGGTAAAGGGTGTGTGTGGATGCATGATGCCCCTAGTAAGGGGTAAAGGGTGTGTGTGGATGCATGATGCCCTAGTAAGGGTAAAGGGTGTGTGTGGATGCATGATGCCCCTAGTAAGGGGTAATGTGTGTGTGTGGATGCATGATGCCCTAGTAAGGGGGTAAAGGGTGTGTGTGGATGCATGATGCCCTAGTAAGGGGTAAAGGGGTGTGTGTGGATGCATGATGCCCCTGGTAAGGGGTAAAGGGTGTGTGTGGATGCATGATGCCCCTAGTAAAGGGTAAAGGGTGTGTGTGGATGCATGATGCCCCTAGTAAGGGGTAAAGGGTGTGTGTGGATGCATTATGCCCCTAGTAAGGGGTAAAGGGTGTGTGTGGATGCATTATGCCCCTAGTAAGGGGTAAAGGGTGTGTGTGGATGCATGATGCCCCCTAGAAAGGGGTAAAGGGTGTGTGTGGATGCATGATGCCCCTAGTAAGAGGTAAAGGTGTGTGTGGATGCATGATGCCCTAGTAAGAGGTAAAGGGTGTGTGTGGATGCATGATGCCCCTGGTAAGGGGTAAAGGGTGTGTGTGGATGCATGATGCCCCTGGTAAGGGGTAATGGGTGTGTGTGGATGCATGATGCCCCTAGTAAGAGGTAAAGGGTGTGTGTGGATGCATGATGCCCCTAGTAAGAGGTAAAGGGTGTGCGCGCGCATGTGTGTTTGTGCGTGTTGTTTAAGTGTGTGTGCGAACATGCTTGTAAATGTGTGTTGTGTGTGTACCTGGGCCTTCTTGCCGTAGTAGGGGAAGTACATGAGGTTAAAGGTTCCGTTGGGAGGGTAGTAGGCCAGCTCTCCGATCGCATCATTGTCTTCTTTCTGTAGATAGAGAGAGTCAGCTTTCTATTGATCATCCATCTATCTATCTATCTATCTATCTATCTATCTATCTATCTATCTATCTAGACAGACAGACAGACAGACAGTCAGCTTTCTATTGATCATCTATATATCCATCTACAGTATCTCACAAAAGTGAGTACACACCTCACATTTTTGTAAATATTTGAGTATATCTTTTCATGTGACAACACTGAAGAAATGACACTTTGCTACAATGTAAATTAGTGACTGTACAGCTTGTATAACAGTGTAAATTTGCTGTCCCCTCAAAATAACACAACACACAGCCATTACAGTTTTTCTCAGTCGCTTTGGTGCATTTCTTAGATCAAAAGTGCAATTCTTGATACTACTTGTACAAATTCCAAATCATCTAGTCACTTGTGCACATCATTAAAGCAATTTCTTATTCCTTTGAACAAATTGCAATTGCTTTTGTACATATTGCAATTGATAATGTACAAGTGTCAGCTTTTTTCCACATTTTCAATTGCTCATGTCATGTTGATCAAAATATAGTAGATGGTTCTCTGTTGAATAGTCTTACCCCTCAAAACATCTAGGCATTAGTTCCTTGCATAAGCCATTACATGCAAAATTGTTGAACTATTTGTCATAAACTGTCAAGCATAGTTTTACACATTTCTATTAGACCTTTTGTACAAAACGTAAATTGCTGAATCGTGCAGGTGAAATTAACCCTCACTCATGAAGGAATGTAAAGTGTTAGTTCAACCAACAATCAACCAGTTGTCTAAATTGCTCAAAGGTGCATCTCATGAAGAATCAATTGGCAAGCATATATAGACAGACCACAACACAGAGTTGCAATTTTCCAATAATGGATGGACCAGGAAACGAACAGGGTCAACAGCCAAGAGGAGGAAGAAGAGGAGCAAGGATGCGTGGTGGAAGGCAAAACAGAGGAAGAGGCAGAAGAGGACATAGGCGCATATCTGATGACATAAAAGTCGCTATTGTAGACCATGTTGTCAATCATGGCCTTACAATGGCTGAGGCGGGTCGAAGGGTGCAGCCGAATATTGGGAGATCAACCGTGTCCTCAATAGTACAAACGTTTTCGAAGAGAGAACAGGTATGTCCACCAATGTACAGTGCACTGTTACTGTATATAAGCAGTATACTGTATACTTCCTACAATGCTTCATATTACAGTAGTCCACTTGTATTTCACAGCATACAGAAATATACTCTATACAGATACATACTGCACCTTACATGCACCCACCTGTATGTTTTACAGTAAAATGTGTGTTCGCATAGTTTTTGTCTATGTGAAAGTGTGCGATGCATCACTGCATTTTCCACACATAGGACTGCAAGATTACCTCAAACCGGTGGCAGAGGACGCCTTTTCACACCTCAACAGGGAGGAGGCTATTTGCACCATGGTCCGAGCAAACAATGCCATGAGACTCAGGGAAATACAAAGGACCATTATAGAAGACAACGATGTCTTTGAAAACATCCATACGGTTAGCATCTCAACCATCGACAGGGTGCTGCATAGAAACCAGATGAGTATGAAACAGCTGTACAGTGTACCATTCCAAAGGAATGAGGACAGAATTAAGGAGCTACGGTACCAGTATGTACAGGTAAAACATATATCTATGTAACTACTTTACAGCAACATTTTATAGTGTTACATAGTACAGTAAGCATAAACTGCACACATTTCCATTGCTGTGGAAGGAACATGCAATATATGTGTACATTTTATGTCACTCTTCCTTACCAAAACAAATTCAACTGTGTGTTCTGGGATATAGCGTATAATGGAGTTGGAATCAAGTGAACCCTCTCACAACTTTGTATACGTGGATGAGGCTGGCTTCAACCTGACCAAATGCAGAAGGCGGGAGTCGGAATATCATCGGTCACAGAGCTACTGTGGATTTGCCAGGCCAACGGGGAGGAAATATCACCATGTGTGCTGCTATTTCGGAGCATGGTGTCCTAACCCATATCCCCCCTTTTAGGGCCATACAACACCCAGCATCTACTAACTTTTTAGAGACTCTCTACAGGGCTCTCATCCCTGATGATGAGGGGGGTCTGTTTAGAGAGGATTTGCCAAAATATGTGGTCATTTGTGATAATGTGAGTTTCCATCGATCAAACATCATAAGGCAATGGTTTGTGACCCACCGAGGATGCTCATAGGAATTCCTCCCACCTTATTCACCATTCCTTAGCAATTGAGGAGTTCTTTTTCAGCATGGAGGTGGAAGGTGTACGATCGTCAGCCACACACACAGATGACCCTGCTGGCTGCAATGGATGCAGCATGAGGACACCACAGTAGACGCCTGCAGAGGATGGATAAGGCATTCCAAAGATTCTTTCCACATTGCATTGGAAGGGAAAATATCCGGTGTGATGTGGATGAGAATATGTGGGCTGACAGACAGGAACGTCTGGATGTGTAGAGACAGCACTAGAACAGTGCTGTGGGCAAAAGTTTTGCCTTAGGGGTGGTTTCCTGTGTTTCTTTCTAATTTAGTTTTTTTCCTTTGTGCCCCTTGGGTTGTCCAGTCTCTTTCAATCAATAACCCACATACAGTAATATGCAAATAGTACTGTTGAAATTGATATATGCCATAGAAGTGCAGCCTTGTGCATTTTCAATACAGTAACTGTCATCCAAACTGTAGCCTAAGTTTACATCAGGTAATACTGTCAAAGTACACAGTTCCATTGACAACATGCCTAAACATTTTGACAACCTTGTTCGTGAACAATGACTCAATGACTTATCATTCTGATGACACTGACATGATCATTGGCATGAATATTTACTTTTGAGAGATGTACTAAGGATTTTTAGTGACTGACTAGCTTTAGAAACATATCTATTGTATATTGCAGTTTGTACAAATTGTTCTGAGAAATGCACTTATTATTTTGCACATGTTAGGGATGATGTGAAAAATGCACCAAAGCGACAGAAAAACTGTAATGTCTAAACCGCTGGCAACAAAAGTGAGTACACCCCTAAGTGGTCTTCTGTAGCTCAATTGGTAGAGCATGGCGCTTGTAACGCCAGGGTAGTGGGTTCGATCCCCGGGACCACCCATACGTAAAAATGTATGCACACATGACTGTAAGTCGCTTTGGATAAACGCGTCTGCTAAATGGCATATTATTATTATAAGTGAAAATGTCCAAATTGGGCCCAATTAGCCATTTTCCCTCCCCGGTGTCATGTGACTCGTTAGTGTTACAAGGTCTCAGGTGTGAATGAGGAGCAGGTGTGTTAAATTTGGTGTCATCGCTCTCACACTCCCTCATACTGGTCACTGGAAGTTCAACATGGCACCTCATGGCAAAGAACTCTCTGAGGATCTGAAAAAAAGAATTGTTGCTCTACATAAAGATGGCCTGGGCTATAAGAAGATCGCCAAGACCCTGAAACTGAGCTGCAGCACGGTGGCCAAGACCATACAGCGGTTTAACAGGACAGGTTCCACTCAGAACAGGCCTCGCATTGGTCGACCAAAGAAGTTGAGTGCACGTGCTCAGCATCATATCCAGAGGTTGTCTTTGGGAAATAGACGTATGAGTGCTGCCAGCATTGCTGCAGAGGTTGAAGGGGTGGGGGTCAGCCTGTCAGTGCTCAGACCATACGCCGCATACTGCATCAAATTGGTCTGCATGGCTGTCGTCCCAGAAGGAAGCCTCTTCTAAAGATGATGCACAAGAAAGCCCGCAAACAGTTTGCTGAAGACAAGCAGACTAAGGACATGGATTACTGGAACCATGTCCTGTGGTCTGATGAGACCAAGATAAACGTATTTGGTTCAGATGGTGTCAAGCGTGTGTGGTGGCAACCAGGTGAGGAGTACAAAGACAAGTGTGTCTTGCCTACAGTCAAGCATGGTGGTGGGAGTGTCATGGTCTGGGGCTGCATGAGTGCTGCCGGCACTGGGGAGCTACAGTTCGTTGAGGGAACCATGAATGCCAACATGTACTGTGACATACTGAATTAGAGCATGATCCCCTCCTTTTGGAGACTGGGCCACAGGGCAGTATTCCAACATGATAACGACCCCAAACACACCTCCAAGACGACCACTGCCTTGCTAAAGAAGCTGAGGGTAAAGGTGATGGACTGGCCAAGCATGTCTCCAGACCTAAACCCTATTGAGCATCTTTGGAGCATCCTCAAACGGAAGGTGGGGGAGTGCAAGGTCTCTAACATCCACCAGCTCCGTGATGTCGTCATGGAGGAATGTAAGAGGACTCAATTTGGACATTTTCACTTAGGGTTGTACTCACTTTTGTTGCCAGCGGTTTAGACATTAATGGCTGTGTGTTGTGTTATTTTGAGGGGACAGCAAATTTACACTGTTATACAAGATGTACACTCACTACTTTACATTGTAGCAAAGTGTCATTTCTTCAGTGTTGTCACATTAAAAGATATACTCAAATATTTACAAAAATGTGAGGGGTGTACTCACTTTTGTGAGATACTGTAGATATATCTACCATTCTATCTATCTACACTTACATTTTAGTCATTTAGCAAACACTCTTATCTGGAGTTACTTACAGTTATTGCATTCATCTTAAGATATCTAGGTGGGACAATCACATATTACAGGCAAAGAAAGTACATTTTAAGAGAAAGAGAGATGGAATGGTGACATAAAAAGCAAAGATGAGAGAAACAGATGATGAAGAGACATGCAGAGTTAGGTTTAGGGATTAGGGTTAGGGATTAGGGTTAGGGTTAGGGATTAGGGATTAGGGTTAGGGGTT
Source organism: Coregonus clupeaformis (assembly GCF_020615455.1). Lineage (NCBI taxonomy): Eukaryota > Metazoa > Chordata > Actinopteri > Salmoniformes > Salmonidae > Coregonus > Coregonus clupeaformis. The sequence goes on from NW_025533623.1 coordinate 210,338, forward strand.
AGGGTTAGGGTTAGGGTTAGGGGTAGGGGTAGGGTTAGGGATTAGGGGTTAGGGTTAGGGTTAGGGATTAGGGATTAGGGTTAGAGATTAGGATTAGGGTTAGGGTTAGGGATTAGGGTTAGGGATTATGGTTAGGGATTAGCAAAGATGAGAGAAACAGATGATGAAGAGACATGCAGATTTAGGGTTAGGGTTAGGGATTAGGGATTAGGGATTAGGGTTAGGGTTAGGGTTAGGGTTAGGGATTAGGGATTAGGGTTAAGGATTAGCAAAGATGAGAGAAACAGATGATGAAGAGACATGCAGATTTAGGGTTAGGGATTAGGGTTAGGGATTAGGGATTAGGGTTAGGGATTAGGATTAGGGTTAGGGATTAGGGTTAGGGTTAGGGTTTAGGGTTAGGATTAGGGTTATACAGCCAGCCTGACCTTGGCTCCACAGGTGACATAAGGAGACTGGCCATCCTTCCCTGGAAGCATCCCAATCACCTGAGGACAGAGGTCAGAGGTTAGAGGGGGTCAGGGTGGTTAGAAGGTGTGTGTGTGTGTGTGTGTGTGTGTGTGTGTGTGTGTGTTTTACCCGGTTCAGTTTGATGAGAACACAGGGTTGTCCCTTCTGGTAACCGTAGGTCCGGTCCGTGATACCAGAACATTCTTCTAGAGAGGGTGCGGTTAAACTGGACATGAACGCGGGTTGTTCCTCACCTAGGATGGAACATCATATTATTATTCTATATTATATACAATACAACAGGTGTAGACCTTACATGCTACCCAGACCACATGCGACGTCCGCCATCGAGCGTCCACCATCGCACGCAAGTTGATTTTGTCCATCCACACCAGACGCAATCAGGACATGCAGGTTGAAATATCAAAACAAACTCTGAACCAATTATATTAATTTCGGGCAATTTATCTAGCTAACTTGCTGTTTTAAGAAAAATGTGTGTTAAATAAAAAATTGCTAAGTAAAATAGCCCTTACACAGCCTGGAGGTGTGTTGGGTCATTGTCCTGTTGAAAAACAAATGATAGTCCCACTAAGCCCAAACCAGATGGGATGGCATATCGCTGCAGAATGCTGTGGTAGCCATGCTGGTTAAGTGTGACTTGAATTCTAAATAAATCACAGACCGTGTCACCAGCAAAGCACCCCCACACCATAACACCTCCTCCTCCATGCTTTACGGTGGGAAATACACATGCGGAGATCATCCGTTCACCCACACCGCGTCTCACAAAGACACGGTGGTTGGAACCAAAAATCTCCAATTTGGACTCCAGACCAAAGGACACATTTCCACCGGTCTAATGTCAATTGCTTGTGTTTCTTGGCCCAAGCAAGTCTCTTCTTATTATTGGTGTCCTTTAGTAGTGGCTTCTTTGCAGCAATTCGACCATGAAGGCCTGATTCACACAGTCTCCTCTGAACAATTGATGTTGAGATGTGTCTGTTACTTGAACTCTGTGAAGCATTTATTTGGGCTGCAATTTCTGAGGCTGGTAACTCTAATGAACTTATCTTCTGCAGCAGAGGTAACTCTGGGTCTTCCATTCCTGTGGCGGTCCTCATGAGAACCAGTTTCATCATAGCGCTTGATGGTTTTTTACGACTGCACTTGAAGAAACTTTCAAAGTTCTTGGAAATGTTCCTTATTGACTGACCTTCATGTCTTAAAGTAATGATGGACTGTCGTTTCTCTTTGCTTATTTGAGCTGTTCTTGCCATAATATGGACTTGGTCTTTTACCAAATAGGGCTATCTTCTGTCTTCAAAGTTGAACCCCACCAGAGCCTGAGAATACGTCCCCACAAATGATCCTCTCTACCTTACATGCTCCATGGGTCTGGAAGGTCTGATTGACCTCAGCCTTAACCTCTCTCAGGAACCTCCTGGAGTAGCCCCTGGGCCTGATTGACCTCACCTTAACCTCTCTCAGGAACCACCTGGAGTAGCCCCTGGGCCTGATTGACCTCAGCCTTAACCTCTCTAAGGAACCACCTGGAGTAGCCCCTGGGTCTGATTGACCTCAGCCTTAACCTCTCAGGAACCACCTGGAGTATTCCCTGGGCCTGATTGACCTCAGCCTTAACCTCTCAGGAACCTCCTGGAGTAGCCCCTGGGTCTGATTGACCTCAGCCTTAACCTCTCTCAGGAACCACCTGGAGTAGCCCCTGGGCCTGATTGACCTCAGCCTTAACCTCTCTCAGGAACCACCTGGAGTAGCCCCTAGGCCTGATTGACCTCAGCCTTAACCTCTCAGGAACCACCTGGAGTAGCCCCTGGGCCTGATTGACCTCAGCCTTAACCTCTCTCAGGAACCACCTGGAGTAGCCCTGGGTCTGATTGACCTCAGCCTTAACCTCTCAGGAACCACCTGGAGCCCCTGGGTCTGATTGACCTCAGCCTTAACCTCTCAGGAACCTCCTGGAGTAGCCCCTGGGTCTGATTGACCTCAGCCTTAACCTCTCTCAGGAACCACCTGGAGTAGCCCCTGGGCCTGATTGACCTCAGCCTTAACCTCTCAGGAACCACCTGGAGTAGCCCTGGGCCTGATTGACCTCAGCCTTAACCTCCTCAGGAACCACCTGGAGTAGCCCCTGGGCCTGATTGACCTCAGCCTTAACCTCTCTCAGGAACCACCTGGAGTAGCCCCTGGGTCTGATTGACCTCAGCCTTAACCTCTCAGGAACCACCTGGAGTAGCCCCTGGGCCTGATTGACCTCAGCCTTAACCTCTCAGGAACCACCTGGAGTAGCCCCTGGGCCTGATTGACCTCAGCCTTAACCTCTCTCAGGAACCACCTGGAGTAGCCCCTGGGTCTGATTGACCTCAGCCTTAACCTCTCAGGAACCACCTGGAGTAGCCCCTGGGTCTGATTGACCTCAGCCTTAACCTCTCAGGAACCTCCTGGAGTAGCCCCTGGGTCTGATTGACCTCAGCCTTAACCTCTCAGGAACCTCCTGGAGTAGCCCCTGGGTCTGATTGACCTCATCCTTAACCTCTCAGGAACCACCTGGAGTAGCCCCTGGGCCTGATTGACCTCAGCCTTAACCTCTCTCAGGAACCTCCTGGAGTAGCCCCTGGGTCTGATTGACCTCAGCCTTAACCTCTCTCAGGAACCTCCTGGAGTAGCCCCTGGGCCTGATTGACCTCAGCCTTAACCTCTCAGGAACCACCTGGAGTAGCCCCTGGGTCTGATTGACCTCAGCCTTAACCTCTCTCAGGAACCACCTGGAGTAGCCCCTGGGTCTGATTGACCTCAGCCTTAACCTCTCAGGAACCACCTGGAGTAGCCCCTGGGTCTGATTGACCTCAGCCTTAACCTCTCTCAGGAACCACCTGGAGTAGCCCCTGGGCCTGATTGACCTCAGCCTTAACCTCTCTCAGGAACCACCTGGAGTAGCCCCTGGGTCTGATTGACCTCAGCCTTAACCTCTCAGGAACCTCCTGGAGTAGCCCCTGGGTCTGATTGACCTCAGCCTTAACCTCTCAGGAACCTCCTGGAGTAGCCCCTGGGTCTGATTGACCTCAGCCTAAACCTCTCTCAGGAACCACCTGGAGTAGCCCCTGGGTCTGATTGACCTCAGCCTTAACCTCTCTCAGGAACCTCCTGGAGTAGCCCCTGGGTCTGATTGACCTCAGCCTTAACCTCTCACGAACCGGCTGGAGGAGCCCCTGGACCTTAAGGCTGAGAAGATAATTCTTGTGGCCTCCTCTATATCCCCAGGGAAACTACAGATTCGAGGGTTAGGGTTAGGGTGGTTAGGGTTAGGGTTAGGGGGTAGGGGGTTATGGTTAGGGTGGTTAGGGTGTTTAGCGTTAGGGGATTAGGGTTAGGGTGGTTAGGGTGAGGGTTATTAGGGTAGTTAAGGGGGTTAGGGTTAGGGTGGTTAGGGTTATAGTGGTTAGGGTGGTTAGGGTGGTTAGGGTTATAGTGGTTAGGGTTATAGTGGTTTGGTTGGTTAGGGTGGTTAGGGTTATAGTGGTTATAGTGGTTAGGGTTATAGTGGTTAGGGTGGTTAGGGTGGTTAGGGTTATAGTGGTTAGGATGGTTAGGGTGGTTAGGGTTATAGTGGTTAGGGTGGTTAGGGTTATAGTGGTTAGGGTGGTTAGGGTGGTTAGGGTTATAGTGGTTAGGGTTATAGTGGTTTGGTTGGTTAGGGTGGTTAGGGTGGTTAGGGTTATAGTGGTTAGGGTGGTTAGGGTTATAGTGGTTTGGTTGGTTAGGGTGGTTAGGGTTATAGTGGTTATAGTGGTTAGGGTTATAGTGGTTAGGGTGGTTAGGGTGGTTAGGGTTATAGTGGTTAGGATGGTTAGGGTGGTTAGGGTTATAGTGGTTAGGGTGGTTAGGGTTATAGTGGTTAGGATGGTTAGGGTGGTTAGGGTTATAGTGGTTAGGGTGGTTAGGGTGGTTAGGGTTATAGTGGTTAGGGTGGTTAGGGTTATAGTGGTTAGGGTGGTTAGGGTGGTTAGGGTTATAGTGGTTATAGTGGTTAGGGTTATAGTGGTTAGGGTTATAGTGGTTATAGTGGTTAGTGTTATAGTGGTTTGGTTGGTTAAGGTGGTTAGGGTTATAGTGGTTAGGGTGGTTAAGGTGGTTAGGGTTATAGTGGTTAGGGTGGTTAGGGTGGTTAGGGTTATAGTGGTTAGGGTTATAGTGGTTATAGTGGTTAGGGTGGTTAGGGTTATAGTGGTTAGGGTTATAGTGGTTAGGGTTATAGTGGTTATAGTGGTTAGGGTGGTTAGGGTTATAGTGGTTAGGGTGGTTAGGCTTATAGTGGTTAGTGTTATAGTGGTTTGGTTGGTTAGGGTGGTTAGCGTTATAGTGGTTAGGGTGGTTAGGGTTATAGTGGTTAGGGTTATAGTGGTTAGGGTGGTTATAGTGGTTAGGGTGGTTAGGGTTATAGTGGTTAGGGTGGTTAGGGTGGTTAGGGTTATAGTGGTTAGGGTGGTTAGGGTTATAGTGGTTAGGGTTATAGTGGTTAGGGTGGTTAGGGTTATAGTGGTTAGGGTGGTTAGGGTTATAGTGGTTAGGGTGGTTATAGTGGTTAGGGTGGTTATAGTGGTTAGGGTTATAGTGGTTAGGGTGGTTAGGCTTATAGTGGTTAGGGTGGTTATAGTGGTTAGGGTTATAGTGGTTAGGGTTATAGTGGTTAGGGTGGTTAGGGTGGTTAGGGTGGTTAGGGTTATAGTGGTTAGGGTGGTTAGGGTGGTTAGGGTGGTTAGGGTTATAGTGGTTAGGGTGGTTAGGGTGGTTAGGGTTATAGTGGTTATAGTGGTTAGGGTGGTTAGGGTGGTTAGGGTTATAGTGGTTAGCGTTATAGTGGTTAGGGTGGTTAGGGTTATAGTGGTTAGGGTGGTTAGGGTGGTTAGGGTTATAGTGGTTAGGGTTATAGTTGTTAGGGTGGTTAGGATGGTTAGGGTTATAGTGGTTAGGGTGGTTATAGTGGTTAGGGTTATAGTGGTTAGGGTTATAGTGGTTAAGGTGGTTAGGGTTATAGTGGTTAGGGTTATAGTGGTTAGGGTTATAGTGGTTAGGGTTATAGTGGTTAGGGTTATAGTGGTTAGGGTGGTTATAGTGGTTAGGGTTATAGTGGTTATAGTGGTTAGGGTTATAGTGGTTAGGGTGGTTAGGGTGGTTAGGGTTATAGTGGTTAGGGTGGTTAGGGTGGTTAGGGTTATAGTGGTTAAGGTGGTTAGGGTGGTTAGGGTTATAGTGGTTAAGGTGGTTAGGGTGGTTATAGTGGTTAGGGTTATAGTGGTTAGGGGTTAGGGGTTAGTGGTTAGGGGTTAGGGTGTTAGGGTTAGGATAGTGGTTAGGGTTAGGGTGGTAGGGGTAATAGTGGTTAGATGGTAGCGGGCTTTAGTGGTTAGAGTGGTTAGGGTTATAGTGGTTAGGGTGGTTAAGGTGGTTAGGGTTATAGTGGTTAGGATTAAAGTGGTTAGGGTGGTTAGTGTTTTAGTGGTTAGGGTGGTTAGGGTTATAGTGGTTAGGGTGGTTATAGTGGTTAGGGTTATAGTGGTTAGTGTGGTTAGGATTATAGTGGTTAGGGTGGTTAGGGTTATAGTGGTTAGGGTGGTTAGGGTGGTTAGGGTGGTTAGGGTGGTTAGGGTTATAGTGGTTAGGGTTATAGTGGTTAGTGTGGTTAGGGTTATAGTGGTTAGGGTGGTTAGGGTGGTTAGGGTGGTTAGGGTGGTTAGGGTTATAGTGGTTAGGGTTATAGTGGTTAGTGTGGTTAGGGTTATAGTGGTTAGGGTGGTTAGGGTTATAGTGGTTAGGGTGGTTAGGGTGGTTAGGATGGTTAGGGTGGTTAGGGTTATAGTGGTTAGGGTGGTTAGGGTTATAGTGGTTAGTGTGGTTAGGGTGGTTAGGGTTATAGTGGTTAGGATGGTTAGGGTGGTTAGGGTTATAGTGGTTAGGGTGGTTAGGGTGGTTAGGGTTATAGTGGTTAGGGTGGTTAGGGTGGTTAGGGTTATAGTGGTTAGGGTGGTTAGGGTGGTTAGGGTGGTTAGGGTGGTTAGGGTGGTTAGGGTTATAGTGGTAAGGGTGGTTAAGGTTATAGTGGTTAGGATGGTTAGGGTGGTTAGGGTGGTTAGGGTTATAGTGGTTAGGGTGGTTAGGGTTATAGTGGTTAGGGTGGTTAGGGTTATAGTGGTTAGGGTTATAGTGGTTAGGGTGGTTAGGGTTATAGTGGTTATGATTGTTAAGGTTAGGGTGGTTAGGGTTATAGTGGTTAGGGTGGTTAGGGTGGTTAGGGTGGTTAGGGTGGTTAGGGTTATAGTGGTTAGGGTGGTTATTAGGGTGGTTAGGGTTATAGTGGTTAGGGTGGTTATAGTGGTTAGGATGGTTAGGGTGGTTATAGTGGTTAGGATGGTTAGGGTGGTTAGGGTGGTTAAGGTGGTTAGGGTTATAGTGGTTAAGGTGGTTAGGGTTATAGTGGTTAGGGTGGTTATAGTGGTTAGGGTTATAGTGGTTAAGGTGGTTAGGGTTATAGTGGTTAGGGTGGTTATAGTGGTTAGGGTTATAGTGGTTAAGGTGGTTAGGGTTATAGTGGTTAAGGTGGTTATAGTGGTTAGGGTGGTTATAGTGGTTAGGGTTATAGTGGTTAAGGTGGTTAGGGTTATAGTGGTTAGGGTGGTTATAGTGGTTAGGGTTATAGTGGTTAGGGTGGTTATAGTGGTTAGGGTTATAGTGGTTAAGGTGGTTAGGGTTATAGTGGTTAGGGTGGTTATAGTGGTTAGGGTTATAGTGGTTAAGGTGGTTAGGGTTATAGTGGTTAGGGTGGTTAGGGTTATAGTTGTTAGGGTTGGTTATAGTGGTTAGGGTTATAGTGGTTAGGGTTATAGTGGTTAGGGTGGTTATAGTGGTTAGGGTTATAGTGGTTAGGGTGGTTATAGTGGTTAGGGTTATAGTGGTTAAGGTGGTTAGGTTTACGGTGGGAATCGAGCCCTGTTCCTAGCTAGCTGGAAGATTCAAACATAAAGTGCTGATGAAAAAGGTATCCTTCAGCTATTGTCAGCTATAAAACATTCTGAACCAAGTTCCTTAGGTTAGAGGTTAGGGGTTAGAGGTCAGGGGTTAGAGGTTAGGGGTTAGAGGTTAGAGGTTAGGGGTTAGAGGTTAGAGGTCAGGGGTTAGAGGTTAGGGTTAGTGGTTAGGGGTTAGAGGTCAGGGCTTAGAGGTTAGGGGTTAGAGGTTAGGGGTTAGAGGTTAGGGGTTAGAGGTCAGGGGTTAGAGGTTAGGGGTTAGAGGTCAGGGGTTAGAGGTTAGGGGTTAGAGGTTAGGGGTTAGAGGTTAGGGGTTAGAGGTTAGGGGTTAGAGGTTAGGGTTTAGAGGTCAGGGGTTAGAGGTTAGGGGTTAGAGGTTAGGAGTTAGAGGTTAGGGGTTAGAGGTCAGGGGTTAGAGGTTAGGGGTTAGAGGTTAGGGGTTAGAGGTTAGGGGTTAGAGGTTAGGGGTTAGAGGTTGGGGTTAGAGGTCAGGGGTTAGAGGTTAGGGGTTAGAGGTTAGGGGTTAGAGGTCCGGGGTTGGGGGTTGAGGGGTTAGAGGTTAGGGGTTTGAGAGGTCAGGGTTAGGGGTTGGGGGTGGGTCGGGTTAGGGGTTGGGGGTTAGAGGTTAGGGGTTAGGGGTTGGGGGTTGGGGTCCGGGGTTAGAGGTTAGGGGGTTAGAGGTTAGGGGTTAGAGGTCAGGGTTAGAGGTCAGGGGTTAGAGGTTAGGGGTTAGAGGTCAGGGGTTAGAGGTTAGGGGTTAGAGGTTAGGGGTTAGAGGTCAGGGGTTAGAGGTCAGGGGTTAGAGGTTAGGGGTTAGAGGTCAGGGGTTAGAGGTTAGGGGTTAGAGGTCAGGGGTTAGAGGTTAGGGGTTAGAGGTCAGGGGTTGGGTTGAGGTTAGGGTCCGGGGTTAGAGGTCCGGGGTTAGAGGTCGGGTTAGAGGTTAGGGGTTAGAGGTAGGGGTTGGTCCGGGGTTAGAGGTCAGGGGTTAGAGGTCCGGGGTTAGAGGTCAGGGGTTAGCGGTCAGGGGTTAGAGGTTAGCGGTTAGAGGTTAGCGGTCAGGGGTTAGAGGCTAGCGGTCAGGGGTTAGAGGCTAGCGGTCAGGGGTTAGAGGTTAGCGGTCAGGGGTTAGAGGTTAGGGAATAGAGGTCAGGGGTTAGAGGTCAGGGGTTAGAGGTTAGGGGTTAGAGGTTAGGGGTTAGAGGTTAGGGTTTAGAGGTCGGGGGGGGTTAGAGGTCAGGGGTTAGAGGTTAGGGGTTAGAGGTCAGGGGTTAGAGGTTAGGGGTTGGAGGTTAGGGGGTTAGAGGTCAGGGTTAGAGGTTAGGGGTTAGAGGTTAGGGTTTAGAGGTCAGGGGTTAGGAGGTTAGGGGTTGAGGTTGGGGTTAGAGGTCAGGGTTTTAGAGGTTAGGGGGTTGGGAGGTCAGGGGTTAGGGGTTAGGGGGTTGAGGTCCGGGGTTAGAGGTCAGGGTTAGAAGTCAGGGGTTGAGGTTAGGGTTAGAGGGTCAGGGGTTAGAGGTCCGGGGTTAGAGGTCAGGGTTAGAAGTCAGGGGTTAGGAGGTTGGGGGTTAGAGGTCAGGGGTTGAGGTCAGGGCTTAGAGGTTTGGGGTTAGAGGTTAGGGTTAGAGGTCAGGGGTTGAGGTCAGGGGTTAGGAGGTCAGGGTTAGAGGTCAGGGGTTAGAGGTCAGGGGTTAGAGGTTTGGGGTTAGAGGTTAGGGGGTTAGAGGTCAGGGGTTAGAGGTCAGGGTTAGAGGTTAGTTGGGAGGTCAGGGGTTAGAGGTTAGGGGTTAGAGGTCAGGGGTTAGGGGTTAGTTGTTCCTCACCTCTCCACTGTCCTCCTGGATGAAGTAATTATCAGGGGGACACTCATCGTTGTTCTGGACCTGCAGGGAGTTGTTGTAGGCTATACGCACACACACACAGACACACACACATGCACACACACACACACACACACACAGTCATAACCTCTGTCATTATAGGCCGGTAAAGGGCTTTAAAGCACACACTCAGACACATACACACGTCTTACGTCCGAGGAAGTTGTCCAGTGTCTGGGCGTAGATGTCCCAGCTCTCTGTGTCCTTGGTGTTGTAGAGAATCTCCATGGCCTCGCCCCGTGGACGAATCATCATACCTGCAGCAGAACAGAGAGGGTTAGAGGTTAGGGGTTAGAGGTTAGGGTGTTGTAGAAAGTACAAGGTGGTCCTGGTAGGTGTGTGGTGTACCTGGGGTAACGAGGTGGTCCTGGTAGGTGTGTGGTGTACCTGGGGTAACGAGGTGGTCCTGGTAGGTGTGTGGTGTACCTGGGGTAACAATGTGATCCTGGTAGGTGTGTGTGTGTGTGTGTGTGTGTGTGTGTGTGTGTGTGTGTGTCTGGGGTAACGAGGCGGTCCTGGTAGGTGTGTGTGTGTGTGTGTGTGTGTGTACCTGGGGTAATGCGAGGCGGTCCTGGTAGGTGTGTGTGTGTGTGTGTGTGTGTGTGTGTGTGTGTACCTGGGGTAGAGGCGGTCCTGGTGTTGTGTGTGTGTGTGTGTGTGTGTGTGTGTGCCTTGGGTAGCGAGGCGGTCCTGGTGGTGTGTGTGTGTGTGTGTGTGTGTGTGTGTGTGTGTGTGTGTGTGGGTGTGTACCTGGGGTAGAGGCGGTCCTGGTAGGTGTGTGTGTGTGTGTGTGTGTGTGTGTGTGTGTGTGTGTGTGTGTGTGTGTGTGTGTGTGTACCTTGGGTAGCAGGCGGTCCTGGTAGGTGTGTGTGTGTGTGTGTGTGTGTGTGTGTGTGTGTGTGTGTGTGTGTGTGTGTGTGTGTGTGTGTGTGTACCTGGGGGTAGGTCCTGGTAGTGTGTGTGTGTGTGTGCCTGGGGTAAGGCGGTCTGATATGTGTGTGTGTGTGTGTGTGTGTGTGTACCTGGGGTACAGGCGGTCCTGGTAGGTGTGTGTGTGTACCTGGGGTAACGAGGCGGTCCTGGTAGGTGTGTGTGTGTGTGTGTGTGTGTGTGTGTGTGTGTGTGTGTGTGTACCTGGGGTATGGCGGTCCTGGTGGTGTGTGTGTGTGTGTGTGTGTGTGTGTGTGTGTGTGTGTACCTGGGGTAACAGGCGGTCCTGTAGGGTGTGTGTGTGTGTGTGTGTGTGTGTGTACCTGGGGGTAACGAGGCCCGGTCCGGTAGTGTGTGTGTACCGGTAGGGGTCTGTGGTGTGTGTGTGTGTGTGTGTGTGTGTACCTGGGGTAACGAGGCGGTCCTGGTAGGTGTGTGTGTGTGTGTGTGTGTGTGTACCTGGGGTAACGAGGCGGTCCTGGTAGGTGTGTGTGTGTGTGTGTGTGTGTGTGTGTGTGTGTGTACCTGGGGTAACGAGGCGGTCCTGGTAGGTAGGTTTATAGTCGTCCAGTGTTAGCAGCATCACGTACATGGTCAGGACAAACATTCCACCCAGGAATATATAGAACACCAGGTAGAACAGCAGGATAAGACCTGGAACACACATATATACACCATCACACACCATCACACACCATCACACACCATCACACACCATCACACACCATCACACACCATCACACACCATCACATACACACCATCACACACCATCACATACACACCATTACACACCATCACACACCATCACACACCCACCATCACACACCATCATACACCATCACATACACACCATTACACACCATCACACACCATCACACACCCACCATCACACACCATCACACACCATCACATACACACCATCACACACCATCACACACCATCACATACACACCATCACACACCATCACACACCATCACACACCATCACATACACACCATCACACACCATCACATACACACCATCACACACCATCACACACCATCACATACACACCATCACACACCACCACACACCATCACACACCATCACACACCATCACACACCATCACATACACACCATCACACACCATCACACACCATCACACACCGTCACACACCATCACATACCATCACACACCATCACACACTATCACACACCATCACATACACACCATCACATACACACAATCACACACCATCACACACCATCACATACACACCATCACACACCATCATGCACATCACACACCATCACACACCATCACACACCATCACACACCATCACAACACCATACACACCATCACATACACACCATCACACACCATCACACACCATCACACACCATCACATACACACCATCACACACATCACACACCATCACACACCATCACATATACACCATCACACACCATCACACACCATCACACACCATCACACACCATCACACACCATCACACACCATCACATACACACCATCACATACACACCATCACACACCATCACATACCATCACACACCATCACATACACACCATCACATACACACCATCACACACCATCACACACCATCACATACCATAACATACACACCATCACACACATCACACACCATCACACACCATCACACACCATCACATACACACCATCACACACAATCACACACCATCACACACCATCACATACCATCACATACACACCATCACACACATTACACACCATCACACACCATCACACACCATCACATACACACCATCACACACCATCACACACCATCACACACATCACACACCATCACACACCATCAAACACCATCACATACACACCATCACACACCATCACACACCATCACACACCATCACATACACACCGTCAGACACACCATCACACACCATCACATACACACTATCACACACCATCACACACATACACACGCCATCACATGCACACCATCACACACCATCACACACCATCACACACATACACACACCATCACACATGCACACACACATCATCACACACATACACACGCTATCACACACACATTTTAAGTACTTTATTTGAAACCACAAATCACATTTACAGTCTAGAAGGATCCAAACATTCCAAAGAACACAGAAAGCACCTTCTCCTCCATACAGCTAGACTGACCATAACAGCTGAAACAGAGCAGTACCTTCTTCTCCATACAGCTAGACTGACCATAACAGCTGAAACAGAGCAGTACCTTCTTCTCCATACAGCTAGACTGACCATAACAGCTGAAACAGAGCAGTACCTTCTTCTCCATACAGCTAGACTGACCATAACAGCTGAAACAGACCAGTACCTTCTCCATACAGCTAGACTGACCATAACAGCTGAAACAGAGCAGTACCTTCTTCTCCATACAGCTAGACCGAGCCATAACAGCTGAAACAGAGCAGTACCTTCTTCTCCATACAGCTAGACTGACCATAACAGCTGAAACAGAGCAGTACCTTCTCCATACAGCTAGACTGACCATAACAGCTGAAACAGAGCAGTACCTTCTTCTCCATACAGCTAGACTGACCATAACAGCTGAAACAGAGCAGTACCTTCTCCATACAGCTAGACTGACCATAACAGCTGAAACAGAGCAGTACCTTCTTCTCCATACAGCTAGACTGACCATAACAGCTGAAACAGGGCAGTACCTTCTTCTCCATACAGCTAGACTGACCATAACAGCTCAAACAGAGCAGTACCTTCTTCTCCATACAGCTAGACTGACCATAACAGCTGAAACAGAGCAGTATCTTCTCATACAGCTAGACTGACCATAACAGCTGAAACAGAGCAGTACCTTCTTCTCCATACAGCTAGACTGACCATAACAGCTGAAACAGAGCAGTACCTTCTCCATACAGCTAGACTGACCATAACAGCTGAAACAGAGCAGTATCTTCTCCCCATACAGTAACTGACCATAACAGCTGAAACAGAGCAGTATCTTCTCCCTTACAGCTAGACTGACCATAACAGCTGAAACAGAGCAGTACCTTCTTCTCCATACAGCTAGACTGGCCATAACAGCTGAAACGAGCAGTACCTTCTCCATACAGCTAGACTGACCATAATCAGCTGAAACAGAGCAGTATCTTCTCCATACAGCTAGACTGACAAAGCTGAAACAGACAGTACCTTCTTCTCCCTACATAACTGACCATAACAGCTGAAACAGAGCATACCTTCTCCTCCCATACAGCTAGACTGACCATAGCAGCTGAAACAACAGTACCTTCTTCTCCATACAGCTAGACCGACCATAACAGCTGAAACAGAGCAGTAACTTCTCCATACAGCTAACCCGACCATAACAGCTGAAACAGAGCAGGCTACCTTCTTCTCCACTACAGCTAGACTGACCATAGCAGCTGAAACAGAGCAGTACCTTCTCCTCCATGCAGCTAGACCGACCATAACAGCTGAAACAGAGCATACCTTCTCCATACAGCTAACCGACCATAACAGCTGAAACAGAGCAGTACCTTCTTCTCCATACGCTAACCGAGCCATAACAGCTGAAACAGAGCAGTACCTTCTTCTCCATACAGCTAGACTGACCATAACAGCTGAAACAGAGCAGTACCTTCTCCATACAGCTAGACTGACCATAACAGCTGAAACAGAGCAGTACCTTCTCCTCCATACAGCTAGACTGACCATAACAGCTGAAACAACAGTACCTTCTTCTCCATACAGCTAGACCGACCATAACAGCTGAAACTAGAGCAGTACCTTCTCCTCCATACAGCTAGACTGACCATAACAGCTGAAACAAGCAGTATCTTCTCCATACCTCTAGACCGACAATAACAGCTGAAAAGCAGACCTTCTTCTCCATACAGCTAACTGACCATAACAGCCGAAACAGAGCAGTACCTTCTCTCCCTACAGCTAGACTGGCCATAACAGCTGAAACAGAGCAGTACCTTCTTCTCCATACAGCTAGACTGACCATAACAGCTGAAACAGGCATACCTTCTCCATACACTAGACCGACCATAACAGCTGACAGAGCAGTATCTCCTCCATACAGCTAGACTGACCATACAGCTGAAACAGAGCATTATCTTCTCCATACAGCTAGACTGACCATAACAGCTGAAACAGAGCAGTACCTTCTCCATACAGCTAGACTGACCATAACAGCTGAAACAGAGGCAGTACCTTCTCCTCCATACAGCTAGACTCCAGCCACAACAGCTGACACAGACAGTACCTTCTCTGTGCAGCTAGACTGACATAACAGCTGAAACAGAGCAGTATCTTCTCCATACAGCTAGACTGACCATAACAGCTGAAACAGAGCAGTACCTTCTCCAGGTGACAGTGTTAGGGTACAGGGCAGGGGTAGGCACTAACACTAGACCCTGTACCCTAACACTAGCCCCTATACCATAACACTAGCCCCTGCACCCTAACCCTAACCAGGGGTAGGCAACCCTGGTCCTGGAGTGCGGAAGGTACTTCATGTTTTTGATTAAACCGACCTGGAAGACTGTGATTTAGGCAATCACTGAACTGATCAATTAGCTCAGTTGTTCAGGTGTGGTGCCTAGTTGGAACAAAATCCTGCAGTACCTGCGGCACTCCAGGAACAGGGTTGCCTACCCCTGGTTAGGGTTAGGGTGCAGGGGCTAGTGTTATGGTATAGGGGCTAGTGTTAGGGTACAGGGTCTAGTGTTATGTATAGGGGCTAGTGTTAGGGTAAGTCGGTAGGGGTGTGGGTTAGTGTTGGGTATAGGTTAGGGTTTAGGGGAATGTTAGGTTATAGGGGTTGGGGTATAAGGGTAGTTTTAGGGTATAGGTGCTAGTGTTAGGGTATGGGGGTTAAGGTTATGTTATAGTGGCTAGTGTTAAGTTATAAGAACTAGTGTTAGGGTATGGGGGTTAGGGTGTAGGGGCTTGTGTTAGTGTATAGGGGCTAGTGGTAGGGTATAGGGGTTAGGGTTATGGTATAGTGTTAGGGTATGGGGGTTAGGGTGTAGGGGCTAGTGGTAGGATATAGGGATTAGGGTTATGGTATAGTGTTAGGGTATGGGGTTTGGGTATGGGGGCTAGTGTTATGGTGTAGGGGCTAGTGTTATGGTGTAGGGGCTAGTGTTATGGTATAGGGGCTAGTGTTATGGTGTAGGGTATAGTGTTATGGTGTAGGGGCTACTGTTAGGGTATAGGGGCTAGTGTTATGGTATAGTATTAGGGTATGGGGTTTGGGTATAGGGGCTAGTGTTATGGTGTAGGGGCTAGTGTTATGGTATAGGGGCTAGTGTTATGGTGTAGGGTATAGTGTTATGGTGTAGGGGCTACTGTTAGGGTATGGGGGCTAGTGTTATGGTATAGGGGATAGTGTTATGGTATAGGGGCTAGTGTTATGGTATAGGGGCTAGTGTTATGTATAGGGGCTAGTGTTATGATATAGGGGCTAGTGTTATGGTGTAGGGAATAGTGTTATGTATAGGGGCTAGTGTTATGGTATAGGGGCTAGTGTTATGTATAGGGGGCTAGTGTTATGGTATAGGGGGCTAGTGTTATGGTATAGGGGTAGTGTTATGGTGTAGGGGGCTAGTGTTATGGTATAGGGGTGGTTCTGGTATAGGCTAGTGTTATGGTGAGGGGGGCTAGTGTTATGGTGTAGGGGGCTAGTGTTATGGTATAGGGGCTAGTGTTATGGTATAGGGGCTAGTGTTATGGTGTAGGGGATAGTGTTATGGTGTAGGGAATAGTGTTATGGTATAGGGGCTAGTGTTATGGTGTAGGGGCTAGTGTTATGGTGTAGGGGATAGTGTTATGGTGTAGGGAATAGTGTTATGGTATAGGGGCTAGTGTTATGGTATAGGGGCTAGTGTTATGGTGTAGGGGCTAGTGTTATGTATAGGGGCTAGTGTTATGGTGTAGGGGCTAGTGTTATGTATAGGGGCTAGTGTTATGGTATAGGGGCTAGTGTTATGGTATAGGGGCTAGTGTTATGGTATAAGGGCCAGTGTTAGGGTAAGGGGTTAGGGTTAGGGTGTAGGGGTTAGTGTTAGGGTATAGGGTTAGGGTATGGGGTTAGGGTTTAGGGGCTAATGTTAAGTTATAGGGTTAGGCTATAAGGGCTAGTGTTAGGGTATAGGGGCTAGTGTTAGGGTATTGGGGTTAAGGTTATGGTATGGGGGTTAAGGTTATGTTATAGTGGCTAGTGTTAAGTTATAAGAACTAGTGTTAGGGTATAGGGTTATGGTATAGTGTTAGGGTATGGGGTTTGGGTATGGGGGCTAGTGTTAGGGTATAGGGATTAGGGTTATGGTATAGTGTTAGGGTATGGGGTTTGGGTATAGGGGCTAGTGTTAGGGTATAGGGATTAGGGTTATGGTATAGTGTTAGGGTATGGGGTTTGGGTATGGGGGCTAGTGTTATGGTGTAGGGGCTAGTGTTATGGTGTAGGGGGTAGTGTTATGGTGTAGGGGCTAGTGTTATGGTGTAGGGGCTAGTGTTATGGTGTAGGGGCTAGTGTTATGGTGTAGGGGGTAGTGTTAGGGGTAAGGGGTTAGGGGTTAGGGTATGGGGGTTAGGGTGTAGGGGCTAGTGTTATGGTGTAGGGGCTAGTGTTATGGTATAGGGGCTAGTGTTATGGTGTAGGGGCTAGTGTTATGGTATAGGGGCTAGTGTTATGGTGTAGGGGCTAGTGTTATGGTGTAGGGGCTAGTGTTATGGTGTAGGGGCTAGTGTTATGGTATAGGGGTAGTGTTATGGTGTAGGGGCTAGTGTTATGGTATAGGGGCTAGTGTTATGGTGTAGGGGCTAGTGTTATGGTATAGGGGGTAGTGTTATGTTGTAGGGGCTAGTGTTATGGTATAGGGGCTAGTGTTATGGTATAGGGGCTAGTGTTATGGTATAGGGGGTAGTGTTATGGTGTAGGGGCTAGTGTTATGGTGTAGGGGCTAGTGTTATGGTGTAGGGGATAGTGTTAGGGTGTAGGGGATAGTGTTATGGTGTAGGGGGTAGTGTTAGGGTGTAGGGGCTACTGTTAGGGTATGTGGGTTAGGGTTAGGGTGTAGGGGCTAGTGTTAGGGTAAAGGAACTTGTGTTAGTGTATAGGGGCTAGTGTTAGGATATATGGGGATGGTGTTATGGTAAAGTGTTTGGGTATGGGGTTTGGGTATGGGGGGTAGTGTTAGGGTGTAGGGGATAGTGTAATGGTGTGTGGCTAGTGTTATGGTGTAGGGGCTAGTGTTATGGTGAAGGGGCTAGTGTTATGTATAGGGGCTAGTGTTAGGGTACAGGGTATAGTGTTCTGTATAGGGGCTAGTGTTATGGTGTAGGGGCTAGTGTTAGGGTACAGGGTCTAGTGTTATGGTATAAGGGCTAGTGTTATGGTACAGGGTCTAGTGTTATGGTATAGGGGCTAGTGTTATGGTATAGGGGCTAGTGTTATGTATAGGCTGGTGTGTAGTGGTATAAGCTAGTGTTATAGGTATAGGGTCTAGTGTTATGGTATAGGGCTAGTGTTATGGTATAGGGGCTAGTGTTATGGTATAGGGGGTAGTGTTATGTTGTAGGGGCTAGTGTTATGGTATAGTAGTGTTGTGGTATAGGGAGCTAGTGTTATGGTGTAGGGGCTGGTGTTATGGTGTAGGGGGCTAGTGTTATGGTGTGGGGACTAGGTTAGGGTGTGGGGGATAGTGTTATGGGTAGGGGGTAGTGTTATTGTGTAGGGGTAGTGTTAGGGTGTAGGGGACTACTGTTAGGGTATGTGGGTTAGGGTTAGGGTGTAGGGGCTAGTGTTAGGGTAAAGGAACTTGTGTTAGTGTATAGGGGCTAGTGTTAGGATATATGGGGATGGTGTTATGGTAAAGTGTTTGGGTATGGGGTTTGGGTATGGGGGCTAGTGTTAGGGTGTAGGGGATAGTGTTATGGTATAGGGGCTAGTGTAATGGTGTGTGGCTAGTGTTATGGTGTAGGGGCTAGTGTTATGGTGTAGGGGCTAGTGTTATGTATAGGGGCTAGTGTTAGGGTACAGGGTATAGTGTTCTGTATAGGGGCTAGTGTTATGGTGTAGGGGCTAGTGTTAGGGTACAGGGTCTAGTGTTATGGTATAAGGGCTAGTGTTAGGGTTAGGGTCTAGTGTTATGTATAGGGGCTAGTGTCATGGTGTAGGGGTTAGTGTTAGGGTATAGGGTTAGGGTAAAAGGTTAGGGTTGAGGGGCTAATGTTAAGTTATAGGGTTAGGGTATTAAGAACTAGTGTTAGTATAGGGGCTAATGTTAATGGGGGTTAAGGTTATGGAATAGGGGATAGTGTTAAGTTATAAGAACTAGTGTTAGGGTATGGGGGTTAGGGTGTAGGGGCTAGGATTAGGGTATAGGGGCTTGTGTTAGTGTATAGGGGCTTGTGTTAGTGTATAGGAGCTAGTGGTAGGGTATGGGGGTTAGGGTTATGGTATAGTGTTAGGGTATGGGGTTTGGGTATGGGGGCTAATGTTAGGGTGTAGGGGCTAGTGTTAATGTATACGGGCTTGTGTTAGTGTATAGGGGCTAGTGTTAGGGTATTGGGGCTAGTGTTATGTTATAGTGTTAGGATATGGGGTTTGGGTATGGGGGCTAGTGTTATGGTGCAGGGGCTAGTGTTATGGTGTAGGGGCTAGTGTTATGGTGCAGGGGCTAGTGTTATGGTATAGGGGCTAGTGTTATGGTGTAGGGGTAGTGTTATGGTGTAGGGGCTAGTGTTATGGTGCAGGGGCTAGTGTTATGGTATAGGGGCTAGTTTTATTGTATAGGGGCTAGTGTTATGGTGTAGGGGCTAGTGTTATGGTGTAGGGGCTAGTGTTATGGTATAGGGGCTAGTGTTATGGTATAGGGGCTAGTTTTATGGTATAGGGTCTAGTTTTATGGTATAGGGGCTAGTGTTAGGGTGTAGGGGCTAGTGTTATGGTATAGGGGCTAGTGTTATGGTACAGGGTCTAGTGTTATGGTATAGGGGCTAGTGTTAGGGTGTAGGGGCTAGTGTTATGGTATAGGGGCTAGTGTTATGGTATAGGGGCTAGTGTTATGGTACAGGGTCTAGTGTTATGGTATAGGGGCTAGTGTTATGGTATAGGGGCAAGTGTTATGGTGTAGAGGGGTAGTGTTATGTGTGGGGCTAGTGTTGGGGTGTGGGTCTAGTGTTATGGTATGGTTGGATATGAGGTTAGGGTGTGGTGTAGGTGCTAGTGTTAAGTTATAGGGGGCTAGTGTTAGGGTTGGTATGGGGGTTGGTTTAGGGTATAGGGGCTAGTGTTAAGTTATAAGAACTAGTGTTAGGGGTGTGGGGGGTTTGGGGTGTAGGGGGCTAGTGTTATGGTGTGGGTCTAGTGTTAGGGTATGTGCCTAGTGTTATGGTATAGGGGCCAGTGTTACGGTATAGGGGCCAGTGTTACGGTATAGGGGCCATTGTTATGGTATAGGGGCTAGTGTTAGGTTACAGGGTTTAGGGTTAGGGTATACAGTTGAGGTCGGAAGTTTACATACACTTAGGGTTAGGGTTGGGTTAGGTTAGGTTGGGGTTAGGGTTAGGGTTAGGGTTAGGAGCTGACCCTGCCCAAAGCCAGAATAAACCTTTGACAGTGGTTGGCAAAGTCCCAAGGAGCGCTGCATCTCCTTTACCGTGGTTGGAGTCGGCCAATTACACATGGCTGCAATGCGGTCTTCCTCCATCTCCACACCTGTGGTGGTAATGCGATATCCAAGGAAGGAGATTGATTGCTGGAAAAACTCACACTTCTCTGCCTTGGCATAAAGATCGCTTTCCAGCAGTCTGACCAGTACTTTGCGAACCAGGGACACATGCTCGGCACGCGTAGCAGAATACACCAGAATGTCATCGATGTAGACCACCACACCACGACCAGGCATGTCCCAAAACACCTCGTTCACAAAGGACTGGAAAACGGATGGAGCATTCATCAAACCGTAGGGCATCACCAGGTATTCATAATGCCCTGAGGTTGTGCTGAATGCTGTTTTCCACTCATCCCCTTCCCGAATACGCACCAGGTTGTAGGCACTCCTGAGGTCTAATTTGGTGAAAAAACGGGCCCCATGCATTGACTCAATCACTGACGGAATGAGGGGAAGAGGATAACTAAATCGTACCGTCACATTATTCAGTGGTCGATAATCAATGCACGGGCGTAAACTGCCATCTTTCTTCTTCACAAAAAAGAAACTGGAGGAGGCAGGTGAAGTGGAGGGACGTATATAGACTCTGTGACCTACATTTCCATAGCCTCCGTTTCAGCCTGCGACAGGGGGTACACATGACTCCTGGGAGGTACAGCGTCTACCCGAAGGTTTATCGCGCAATCCCCCTCCCGATGAGATGGTAATCTAGTCGCTTGCGTCTTGAACGGGGAATGCGCACGGTGGGACCGTCTGGACTTTCCACTGTGTGCACGGCACCTAGACACCTACCCGGACACTCACGCGACCACCCCATAAGAACCCTCTCGGCCATGAGAAATTGGCGTTGTGAAGGGCCTAACCACGGGGTCACCCAAGACTACAGGGTAAGCAGGAGACTCAATAATCATAAAGGTGATCTGCTCAACATTTGTCTCCTGCATAATCATGGTGACTGGTACCAGTAACTTCCTTAACCAACCCGGACCCTAATGGTCGACTATCTAGTGCTCTGATTGGGAGTGGAATGGTTAGGGGAACCAATGAAATGCCTTGACGGTGTGCAAATGCCCTGTCCATAAAATTCCCAGCTGCACCTGAATCGACTAGCGCCTTACACTGGGAACCTACCAAGTGATCGGGAAAGGAGATAGATAAAGTACAGTGCGCTTCAAAGGGCTCTGAACACGTTTGGGTGTTCGTTACCTGGGGTGATGCGTGAGTACCCTGCCTACCGCCTCCAGACCCAAAATAACGTTGATGCGGCGTGAGGTGGATTGTCCCTTCGTGCCACCAGGAGGCACTGTCGCTGTCCTCCTCGCTCTCTCGACGGCGGCTCCTCCCAGCTCCATCTGCTGCTAGCAGATTGTCCACGGATGGCCATGTCCACCAGTTGGGAGAAGCGATAAATGGCATCCCGGCAGGCTGGCTCCCGTCGGAGCGTCCTCCCTTAGGTGGCTACGGAAATAGTCGATCAGGGCCCCCTCGTTTCCACCCGGACCCGCTGCCAGCGTCGAGAACTCCAGCTAACGCAGTCCGGGCGGTCCTCGTCCCCTGCCTTGGATGAACCAGTGCGTTCGCCCGCCTCTCGACCCTCAGGCGGGTGATCAAAACGCTGCCCCAAAGAGGTGAGCAAACTCCCGTAGTTCTCAACATGGTCGTCCCTCGTTCCATACCGCGTTGGCCCACTCAGGGCTCTCCCACAAAGGCAGGAAACGAGGACGGATACCTTCTCCCGCTCTCCAGTTGGAGTAGGAATCCCTTACATCGCGCTGCAGTCCCGTCAAATGCCGGTGGCCGGGATATCTGGATCCCTCCAGGGGCTGGGGTGTAGGTGGCTGGATCCGGTTGACCAGCTGGTCTCGATAGATCGGATCCTCTCCTCTCCAGGCGTTCAACCACCTGTAGAACCCTCGCTTCCCCCAAGCTGGCCAACATCGAGGAATGCTCCTGGACCCTTGCCACAACTCCAGGCATGCGGTCTTCTCCTGCTGACTCCATATCAGATCAGGTGAGTGATTCTGTGACGAGGTGTGAAAGAAGGAGTCAGGCGCAGGAGGTAAAATACCGAAGTCCAGAGTTTAATCCGTTTGCATAAATCAAACGCCCCAAGCGTCAAAAGAAAATGTACAAGGGAAAACATCCACCTTGGCAATAACACAGTGAAATGTAGCTCAACCGAGCTACACGCTCTCACAACAAAACAATCACTCACAAAGACAAAGGGGAACAGAGGGAACACTTATACACATACTAATTAGGGGAATGAGCACCAGGTGTGTGATTGACAAGACATGACAAGTGGAGTGATGAGAATGGGATCGGCAGTAGCTAGTACTCCAGTGACGACAAACGCTGAAGCCTGCCTGAACCAGGAGAGGGGGCAGCCTCGGCGGAAGTCGTGACAAATGCAACAACTATCATGGGTTGCTAATATGACTAGGATTATGCCTTTGGCTGCTAGACAATGAAAGAAAGTGTAAAGAAAACCAATAGAACAGGAGAATGAATATGAGGAAGTCTTTATACATTAATTGCCTCAATGTTTCTATGGTGGGATTTTGGCTATAGGCTACTTTGAAGCAAGCCGCTTCTTCCCGACTATTTGCACTGGACTATTGGATGAAATCAGGACTCTGCTCGGAAAAATATTTGGATTTTATCGACAATTTCGATCTGTTTTTGGGAACGTCCTCAGTTTCTAAAAGGAGCGGCCTGACCGAACAGGAAAGGAGGAGGTTGGATGCTGAGTGCTAACATCGAAAGGTCTTTACCGGCAATAGGTAACCTCATTGAGTCTTGTATTAATCCATGTCCCTCGGTTCGTGGCATAGACCAAATGGCATAGTTCTAAACCATCCATACCATTTCAAGCCAACCCCATGGCTATTTCATATAGAGGGTTACCTACTGATCATAGCATGTTTGTATTAGAGACTCCGTAAGATCTGTAATCCTGCAGCTGTGGCCTTGGAATGATTTCTGTAAATGTCAGAAGTTTGGTTGAAAAAATTGATCATATTGTAAGTCTGGCTTCTCAAACCAACACAGACATTTAGATAATTACTGATACTTGGTTAAAAAAGTATATGCCAGACTGATGTGTCTCTGAATGGATACAATGTTTATAGATCTGACAGGCCTAATATATGTTATTTTAACTGTTAGCTCCGAGGGTATTGTCTGCGATAATCATTAAGCCCATAGAATTGAATTCCATGGTTTGCACTGAAACTGTCTGCCTTAGGAAGAAGCCCACTGCGGGCAGCCCACTCAGTACCATTGGCACAAATGTAAATGTCTACCTCGGATCAACCTCTCAGAATAACACTAAAAACAAACAAGCAACCGAGAATAGGACTACAAATAGCCCATATTAACATATGTAGCCTGAAACAAGGTATATGAAATTGACTTACTAACATCAGAAAACATTCATATTCTGGCCATCTCTGAAACACACATAATTCCTTTGATAATGCAGTTGTAGCTATACATGGTTATAGCATTTACAGTAAAGATAGGAATGCAAATGGAGAATGTGTTGCTATATATGTGCAGAGTCATATTTCTGATAGGCTGAGAGAGGATCTCATGTCAGATGATGTAGAAGTAATATGGCTACAGGTTAATCACCTAATGCTTATTCTCATAGGAAGTTGCTATAGAACACGGAGTGCTAAAAGTCAGTATATGGACTATAATAGTGAAATGCTCAATAATGTATGAGATATCAACAGAGAGGTATATTTTCTGGGTGACCTAAATATTGACTGGTTGTTATCAAGCTGTCCACTCAAAAGGAAGCTTCAAGCTGTAACCAATGCCTGCAATCTGGTTCATGTTAACCTACCAGGGTATTTATTTGTATTTTATTTAACCTTTATTTTGAAAGGGAGTCAATGCTGAGACCAAGGTCTCTTTTCCTGATGAGCACCAGAAATACACATCAAAATATAATAAACACATTAAACTAAACATTCATATGCACAATCAAAAACACATTATTATACACGAAAAGCAAAACTCAATCATAAAAAAACAGACACATTCTTCAGTAAAAAGGCATAGTAGTAACATAGCAGTAACATAGTAGTAACATAGTAGTAACATAGTAGTAACATAGTAGTAACATAGTAGTAGGCATCATAGTAGGCATAGTAGTAGGCATCATAGTAGGCATAGTAGTAACATAGTAGTAACATAGTAGTAACATAGTAGTAGGCATAGTAGTAACATAGTAGTAGGCATAGCAGTAACATAGCAGTAACATAGTAGTAGGCATCATAGTAGGCATAGTAGTAGGCATAGCAGTAACATAGCAGTAACATAGTAACAGCCATCTGAAATGCCCGGCCTAGAGGCAGCAATACCTCCCATTTTAAAGTGTATTATAGATAATTCCGCACATAAGGTGCGAGGAAATAAAAGGCTGATTTACCTAACTCTCTAGTCACCAAAGGAGTCTCCAGAGTTAACCAACCCTGGGAACACTAAAGGAGTCTCCAGAGTTAACCAACCCTGGGAACACTAAAGGAGTCTCCAGAGTTAACCAACCCTGTGAACACCAAAGGAGTCTCCAGAGTTAACCAACCCTGTGAACACTAAAGGAGTCTCCAGAGTTAACCAACCCTGGGAACACTAAAGGAGTCTCCAGAGTTAACCAAACCTGTGAACACTAAAGGAGTCTCCAGAGTTAACCAACCCTGTGAACACTAAAGGAGTCTCCAGAGTTAACCAACCCTGTGAACACTAAAGGAGTCTCCAGAGTTAACCAACCCTGTGAACACTAAAGGAGTCTCCAGAGTTAACCAACCCTGTGAACACTAAAGGAGTCTCCAGAGTTAACCAACCCTGTGAACACTAAAGGAGTCTCCAGAGTTAACCAACCCTGTGAACACTAAAGGAGTCTCCAGAGTTGACCAACCCTGTGAACACTAAAGGAGTCTCCAGAGTTGACCAACCCTGGGAACACTAAAGGAGTCTCCAGAGTTAACCAACCCTGGGAACACTAAAGGAGTCTCCAGAGTTAACCAAACCTGTGAACGGGTGTGATAACTTGTCATTTTAATATGGACTTGGTCTTTTACCAAAGAGGGCTATCTTCTGTATACCACTCCAACCTTGTCAAAACACAACTGATTGGCTTAAACATATTAAGAAGGAAAGAAATTCCACAAATTAACAAGGCACACCTGTTAATTGAAATGTATTCCAGGCGACTACCTCATGAAGCTGGTTGAGAGAATGCCAAGAGTGTGCAAAGCTGTCATCAAGGCAAAGGGTGGCTAATTGAAGAATCTAAAATCTAAAATATATTTTGATTTGTTTTAACACTTTTTGGTTACTACATGATTCCATATGTGTTATTTCGTACTTTTGATGTCTTCACTATTATACTACAATGTAGAAAATAGTTTTTAAAAAAACAAAAAATCTTGAATGAGTAGGTGTGTCCAAACTTTTGACTAGTACTGTATATATAATTTTCCCCTAACCCTACTACCCCTCCCCTAATTGGAGTAAACTAATGGACAACAACACTTGGCTTATACATACTATCTACATTTACAGACACAGTATATTTACAATAGTTATCTTTTGTTTGTTTTTAATCCCATCCTTCAGCTACTCTCAACTCCTCCCATCTATCACTGAAGACCATCAGTTTTGATTTCAATTTGCCCATATATTTTTCAACTGTGCTATTTCACAAAAGTTCTGAACCAATATACATTTTACGGACACAATATATTTTACATTAGTGATCTTGTTATTTTTAGTCCCACCCTTCAACTCCACTCAATGCTATTTTACAATAAACAAATTGACAACAAACTTTCAGCATGCTTATAGGGAAGGACACTCAACAAGCACAGCACTTACACAAATGACTGATGATTGGCTGAGAGCTATAGATGATAAAAATATTGTGGGGGCTGTTTTGTTAGACTTCAGTGCGGCCTGACATTATCGATCATAGTCTGCTGCTGGAAAAACATATGTGTTATGGCTTTACACCCCCAAGCAATATTGTGGATAAAGAGTTACCTGTCTAACAGAACACAGAGGGTGTTCTTTAATGGAAGCCTCTCCAA
Organism: Coregonus clupeaformis; assembly: GCF_020615455.1. Taxonomy (NCBI): domain Eukaryota; kingdom Metazoa; phylum Chordata; class Actinopteri; order Salmoniformes; family Salmonidae; genus Coregonus; species Coregonus clupeaformis. Next base: position 236,433 of record NW_025533623.1, read on the forward strand.
CATAATCCAGGTAGAATCAGGAATTCCCCAGGGCAGCTGTCTAGGCCCAGTACATTTTCAAACTTTACTATTGAAATGCCACTGGCTTTGAGTAAAGCCAGAGTTTCTTGTATGTGGATGACTCAACACTATACAGTCATGGTCAAAAGTTTTTAGAGAATGACACAAATTTACATTTTCACAAAGTCTGCTGCCTCAGTTTTTATGATGGCAATTTGCATATACTCAGAATGTTATGAAGAGTGATCAGAGGAATTGCAATTAATTGCAAAGTCCCTCTTTGCCATAAAAAAATTAACTTAATCCCCCCAAAACATTTCCACTGCATTTCAGCCCTGCCACAAAAGGACCAGCTGACATCATGTCAGTGATTCTCTCGTAACACAGGTGAGAGTGTTGGCGAGGACAAGGCTGGAGATCACTCTGTCATGCTGATTGAGTTAGAATAACAGACTGGAAGCTTTAAAAGGAGGGTGGTGCTTGAAATCATTGTTCTTCCTCTGTTAACCATGGTTACCTGCAAGGAAAACACGTGCCATCATCATTGCTTTGCACAAAAAAGGGCTTCACAGGCAAGGATATTGCTGCTAGTAAGAGATTGCACCTAAATCAACCATTTATCAGATCATCAAGAACTTCAAGGAGAGAGGTTCAATTGTTGTGAAGAAGGCTTCAGGGCGCCCAAGAAAGTCCAGCAAGGCGCCAGGACTGTCTCCTAAAGTTGATTTAACTGCAGGATCGGGCCACCACCAGTGCAGAGCTTGCTCAGGAATGGCAGCAGGCAGGTGTGGAGTGCATCTGCACGCACAGTGAGGCGAAGACTTTTGGAGGATGGCCTGGTGTCAAGAAGGGCAGCGAGGGAAGCCACTTCTCTCAGGAAAAACATCAGGGACAGACTGATATTCTGCAAAAGTACAGGGATTGACTGCTGAGGACTGGGGTAAAGTAATTTTCTCTGATGAATCCCCTTTCCGATTGTTTGGGGCATCCAGAAAAAAAGCTTGTCGCGGAGAAGACAAGGTGAGCGCTACCATCAGTCCTGTGTCATGCCAACAGTAAAGCATCCTGAGACCATTCATGTGTGGGGTTGCTTCTCAGCCAAGGAGTGGGCTCTACTCACACTTTTGCCCTAAGGATACAGCCATGAATAAAGAATGGTACCACACATCCTCCGAGAGCAACTTCTCCCAACCATCCAAGAACAGTTTGGTAGACGAACAATGCCTTTTCCAGCATGATGGAGCACCTTGTCACAAGGCAAAAGTGATAACTAAGTGGCTCTGGGAACAAAACATCAAAATGTTGGGTCCATGGCCAGGGAAACTCCCCCAGACCTTAATCCCATTGAGAATTTGTGGTCAATCTTCAAGAGGCGGTGGACAAACAAAAACCCACAAATTCTGACAAACTCCAAGCATTGATTATGCAAGAATGGGCTGCCATCAGTCAGGGTGTGGCCCAGAAGTTAATTGACAGCATGCCAGGCGGATTGCAGAGGTCTTGAAAAGAAGGGTCAACACTACAAATATTGACTCTTTGCATAAACTTAATGTAATTGTCAATAAAAGCATTTGACACTTATGGAATGCTTGTAATTATACTTCAGTATACCATAGTAACATCTGACAAAAATATCTAAAAACACTGAAGCAGCAAACTTTGTGAAGACCAATACTTGTGTCATTCTCAAAACTTTTGACCACGACTGTACATGGAACTCTATTCCACATTAAGTATCTGATGCAAGCAGTAAAATTAGATTTAAAAAACAGATTAAATATACACCTTATGGAACAGCGTGGACTGTGAAGCAACACAAACATAGACACAGACACATACACACACACATGATAACATACGCACTATACACACACGTACACATGGATATTGTACTGTAGATATGTGGTAGTGGAGTAGGGGCCTGAGGGCACACAGTGTGTTGTGAAATCTGTAAATTTATTGTAATTTTTAAAAACTTGTATAAACTCCCTTAATTTTGCTGGACCCCAGGAAGAGTAGCTGCTGCCTTGGCAGGAACTAATGGGGATCCATAATAAACCCCAGGAAGAGTAGCTGCTGCCTGGGCAGGAACTAATGGGGATCCATAATAAAACCCCCAGGAAGAGTAGCTGCTGCCTTGGCAGGAACTAATGGGGATCCATAATAAACCCCAGGAAGAGTAGCTGCTGCCTGGGCAGGAACTAATGGGGATCCATAATAAACCCCAGGAAGAGTAGCTGCTGCCTTGGCAGGAATTAATGGAGATTCATAATACATACAAATACAAATACAAACCCCTCCCATCTATCTCTTAACACCATCCAGTTTTGATTTCTATTTGCCATATATTTTTCAACTGTGCTGTTTCACAAAAGTTCTGAACCTTTCTATTGTCATAGTTTCTACAGATTGTAAATGAAAGATAACATTGTTGCTAAGAGTATTATATTATTGATCGATTGACTGTGGCTTTTCAGATCACTCAGTAGTGCTATCTGCAGGGTTAGCTCCAGGGTTAGCTCCAGGATTAGCTCCAGGGTTAGCTCCAGGGTTAGCTCCAGGTAAATATGATCACCCAGTAGTGCTATCTGCAGGGTTAGCTCCAGGTAAATATGATCACTCAGTAGTGCTATCTGCAGGGTTAGCTCCAGGGTTAGCTCCAGGGTTAGCTCCAGGGTTAGCTCCAGGTAAATATGATCACCCAGTAGTGCTTTCTGCAGGGTTAGCTCCAGGTAAATATGATCACCCAGTAGTGCTATCTGCAGGGTTGGCTCAGGGTTAGCTCAGGGTTGGCTCAGGGTTAGCTCCAGGTAAATATGATCACTCAGTAGTGCTTTCTGCAGGGTTAGCTCCAGGTAAAATGATCACCCAGTAGTGCTATCTGCAGGGTTAGCTCCAGGTAAATATGATCACCCAGTAGTGCTATCTGCAGGGTTAGCTCCAGGGTTAGCTCCAGGGTTAGCTCCAGGTAAATATGATCACCCAGTAGTGCTTTCTGCAGGGTTAGCTCCAGGTAAATATGATCACCCAGTAGTGCTATCTGCAGGGTTAGCTCCAGGTAAATATGATCACCCAGTAGTGCTATCTGCAGGGTTAGCTCCAGGGTTAGCTCCAGGGTTAGCTCCAGGTAAATATGATCACCCAGTAGTGCTTTCTGCAGGGGTTAGCTCCAGGTAAATATGATCACCCAGTAGTGCTATCTGCAGGGTTAGCTCCAGGTAAATATGATCACCCAGTAGTGCTATCTGCAGGGTTAGCTCAGGGTTAGCTCCAGGGTTAGCTCCAGGTAAATATGATCACCCAGTAGTGCTTTCTGCAGGGTTAGCTCCAGGTAAATATGATCACCCAGTAGTGCTATCTGCAGGGTTAACGCTCCAGGTAAATATGATCACCCAGTAGTGCTATCTGCAGGGTTAGCTCCAGGGTTAGCTCAGGGTTAGCTCCAGGGTTAGCTCCAGGTAAATATGATTACCCAGTAGTGCTATCTGCAGGGTTAGCTCAGGTAAATATGATCACTCAGTAGTGCTATCTGCAGGGTTAGCTCCAGGGTTAGCTCCAGGGTTAGCTCCCGGGGTTAGCTCAGGGTTAGCTCCAGGTAAATATGATCACCCAGTAGTGCTATCTGAGAAGTTAGCTCCAGGTAAATATGATCACCCAGTAGTGCTATCTGCAGGGTTAGCTCCAGGGTTAGCTCCAGGGTTAGCTCCAGGTAAATATGATCACCCAGTAGTGCTATCTGCAGAGTTAGCTCCAGGTAAATATTGCAATCCTTCAGCCATTCCTGGACCTGTGACCAAAATCAAGCTACAAATGGACAGAACCAAAACAAATGATCTAATGATTCTGTCTATTCGCAGCAAAATCTGCATAGCTGGGATGGCTGTATCCCCCACATACAATACCAATCAAAAGTTTGGATACACCTACTCATTCAAGGGTTTTTCAATATTTTTACTATTTTCTATATTGTAAAATAGTAGTGAAGACATCAAAACTATGAAATAACACATATGGAATCATGTGGTAACCAAATAAGTGTTAAACAAATCAACATATATTTGAGATTTTATAGTCTTTAAAGTAGCCACCCTTTGCCTTGATGACAGCTTTGCACACTCTTGGCATTCTCTCAACCAGCTTCATGAGGTAGTCACCTGGAATGCATTTCAATTAACAGGTGTGCCTTCCTAAAAGTTAATTTGTGGAATTTCTTTCCTTCTTAATGCGTTTAAGCCAATCAGTTGTGTTGTGACAAGGTAGGGTTGGTATAGAGATGATAGCCCTATTTGGTAAAAGACCAAGTCCATATTTTGTCAAGAAGAGCTCAAATAAGCAAAGAGAAACTGCAGTCCATCATTACTTTATGACATGAAGGTCAGTCAATACGGAAAATGTCAAGAACTTTGAAATTTTCTTCAAGTGCAGTTGCAAAAACCATCAAGCGCTAATGAAACTGGCTCTCATGAGGACCGCCACAGGAAAGGAAGACCCAGAGAGTTACCTCTGCTGCAGAGGATAAGTTCATTAGAGTTAACTGCACCTCAGATTGCAACCCAAATAAATGCTTCACAATGCTTCACAAGTAACAGAAACATCTCAACATCAACTGTTCAGAGGAGACTGCATGAATCAGGCCTTAATGGTCGAATTGCTGCAAAGAAACCAATACTAAATGACACCAATAAGAAGAAGAGACTTGCTTGGGCCAAGATACGAGCAATGGACATTGGACCCGGTGAAATCTGTCCATTCTATTGGTTGCAAGAATTTTTGTATAGTAATTTAAATAGAAAAACTACGTTTTGAATCCGGCATCATTTTGTGTATCAGTTCATAAATCATGTGCCATGGAATCGTTACATCGAAAATCTCTTCCCAACTATTTTGCAATCTATATTTTTGAGTCCTTTGATACTTTTTTATTCATCACAATTTTCTTTAACCAATTTTTTTTCATATATTTAGTTAGCTGTTAGCATGACATAACTAGCTGTTAGCATGACACCACTTCACCGAGGTGATTTAGTCCTCCAACCACTAGGGGGTGTCCAAAGTTGGGGGAAAATTAGCTAGCTGCATGTGTGACATAACTCCACCAGTCCTATTTATGACATAATTTACAAAGATTATACTGTTAAAATAAATTAGTATATTTGAGTTTAACCATAATATTTGTTCTTTAGTCTTTTCTGGTGGATTAAACTGAAATTCCAACCAACTTTCTATGGCTTGTTTTAAAAATAGCAATACTTTGGAGATTATTTAATTTTCAAATAACCAAAAGTGAGAGGTTGTAATCTGAATAAAGAGAAAAAGGCCATTCTTGAACATTTGGTGAGACATTCTTACTCATCTGCTAAAGAACGAATTTGGATTTAAGTATAACTTTTGTATGACTGAAGCCTTTAGTGAGAGGTCTAATGCTTTAATATTTAATACTTTCTGCTCACCGAATTCATATCCATTATATAAATAGGCCGTTCTAAAGGCCATAAGCAAATAGGTAAACTGGGATATGACTAAAGAGTTAATCAGGGATATGTTTCCACCAATTGACAGGTATTTTCCTTTCCATGGTAGCAAGATCTTATCTATTTTTGCTAACTTTCTATTAAAATGTATTGTAGTGAGATCATTTCTTTCTTTTGGGATATGAATACCAAGTATGTCCACTTCTCCGTCAGACCATTTTATTGGTAAACTACACGGTAAAGTAAAAGTTGTATATTTTAGTGATCCAATGCGTAATATATTACGCTTATCATAATTTGGTTGTAATCCAGAGAGGTTAGGAAAATTATCTAGATCTTCTATGAGGCTGTGGAGGGATCCAAATTGTGGATTTAAAAGAAAACAAGAATCCTCAGCATACAATGACACCTTTGTATTTAAACCCTGGATTTCTAGCCCCATGATATTATTGTTGGATCTGATTTTAATAACTAACATTTCGATTGCCATAATAAATAGATATGCTGATAGTGGACAACCTTGTTTTACTCTTCTTGACAGTTTAATACTTTCTGAGAAGTAGCCATTGTTTACTATTTTACACCTAGGGTTACTATACTTAACTTTAACCCATTGTTTAAGAGATTCTCCAAAATTGAAATATTCCAGGCATTTATAAATTCCAGTTGTAATTTATCAAAAGCCTTTTCAAAGTCAGCTATGAAAACCAGGCCTGGTTTCCAAGTCTATTGTTTCCAGTACTTCTCTAATATTATCTCCAATGTATCCCCCCTCCTCTCGCCTGTAACTATTCCCCAGGTCAATGCTGTAAATAAGAATGTGTTCTCAGTCAACTTATCTGGTAAAATAAGGGTAAAATAAATAAAATAAAATAAAATCGTCCATGTAAGAAACCTGTCTGAACCTGTCATCAAGGAGCTCTCTGTACTTTGCTCAGTTAATCTTTGCCTTGATCCTGACTGGTCTCCCAGTCCCTGCCACTGAAAATATCCCCACAGCATGATGCTGCCACCACCATGCTTCACCGTAGGGATGGTGCCAGGTTTCCTCCAGATGTGAACTTGGCATTCAGGCCAAAGAGTTCGATCTTGGTTTCATCAGACCAGAGAATCTTATGTCTCATGGTCTGAGAGTCTTTAGGTGCCTTTTGGCAAACTCCAAGCAGGCTGTCATGTGCCTTTTACTGAGGAGTGGCTTCCGTCTGGCCATTCTACCATAAAGGCCTGATTGGTGGAGTGCTGCAGAGATAGTTGTCCTTCTGGAAGGTTCTCCCATCTCCACAGAAGAACTCTAGAGCTCTGTCAGAGTGATCATTGTGTTCTTGGTCACCTCCCTGACCAAGGCCCTTCTGCCCCGATTGCCCAGTTTGGCCAGGCGGCCAGCTCTAGGAAGAGTCTTGGTGGTTCCAAACTTCTTCCATTTAAGAATGATGGAGGCCACTGTGTTCTTGGGGAATTTCAATGCTGCAGACATTTTTTGGGTACCCTTCCCCAGGTGTGTGCCTCGACACAATCCTGTCTCAGAGCTCTACGGACAATTCCTTCGACCTCATGGCTTGGTTGTTGGTCTGATGTTCGCTGTCAACTGTGAGACCTTATCTAGACAGGTGTGTGCATTTCCAATTCATGTCCAATCAATTGAATTTACCACAGGTGGACTCCAATCAAGTTGTAGAAACATCTCAAGGATGATCAATGGAAACAGAATGCACCTGATCTCAGCAAAGGGTGTGAATACTTATGTAAATAAGGTATTTCTGTCTTATATGTTTAATACATTTGCAAACATTTCTAAAAACCTGTTTTAACTTTGTCAATATGGGGTATTGAGTGTAGATTGCTGAGGATTTTTATTTATTTAATCCATTTTAGAATACGGCTGTAACGTAACAAAATGTGGATACTGAATACCTTCCGAAGGCACTGTACATCCTCTGCCTTATCATGGATTGAGAGTTACCTAACTAATAGAACACAGAGGGGTTTCTTTAATGGAAACCTCTCTAATGCAAAATCGGTTGAGTGTGGTGTACTGCAGGGCAGCCGGCTACGGCCATTATTGTTTTCAGTTTTTACTATTGACCTTGCACTGACCTTGAATAAAGCCTGTGTGTTTATGTACGCTGATGACTCAACAGTATACACGTCAGCTATGACAGTAAAATAAATAACTGACACCCTTAACATAGAGCTCCAGTCAGTTTTAGAATGGGTAACTAGCAATAGGATGGTGCTAAATATCTCAAAAACTATCACTCGCTCAACCCTAAACCTCATCTAGATCTATTAATGAATAATGTGGTGATTGAGCAAGTTGAGGAGACTAAACTGCTTGTGTAACCCTAGATAGCAAGCTGTCATAGTCAAAACATATAGGCTCAATGGTTGCTAAAATGGGAAGAGGTCTGTCCATGATAATGCGTTGCTCTGCTCTCTTGACATCTCAGTCAACCAGACAGGTCCTACAGGCCCTATTTTTGTCACACCTGGATTACTGCCCAGTTTTCTAGTCGGCAAAGAAGGACATAAGCAAAGGGGTGTCAAACGTCCGGCCCGCAAGCGGGTTTAATCCGGCCGGCGAGATGATTTTGTAAAGTATAAAAATGAGCTGCAATATTTAAATAAAAGAAACTGCTGTTCCAATTGCGTCCACTGGATGGTGCAATAGCAATTGTGTTAAGCAAGCAAACTGTTTATACCGGGGCAGAGCAAGTAGGTCAAGCAAGTGCAGCCAGTCCGGATGAACTACTTTGTTTTGCCCGCGATATTTATTACGGCTTCTACTTTTAACATTATGTGCTTTGGCACCCTCATTACCCCAATATGTCTCTGTCAAAAAAGAGAAAAGTGGACGCAGAGTGCAGAGTGTTCCAAGAAAAATGGTCATCCTCCTATTTATTCACGGATTTGAATGGGAAAGCTGTATGTTTGGTGTGTTCACAGCATGTTGCAGTGCTGAAAGAATATAACCTTCGTCGCCACTATGTGAGTCTTCATGCCGACAAATATGACAACTTTCAAGGACAGCGGAGAAGAGAGAAGGTGAATGAACTGTTGCGGGTCTGAAGAAACAGCAGTCTGTGTTTACGCACAGCCGAGACATCAGTGACGCTGCAGTGAAAGCTAGCTACCTCATTGCTAATGAAATCGCAGTGGCTTCAAAACCATTTAGTGAGGGTGAATTTGTAAAAACATGCATGATGAAGGCAGCGGAGATCGTGTGCCCTGAAAAGCGCCAGGCTTTTGCAAATATCAGCCTGACAAGAAACACAGTTGCAGACAGGATTTCCGATCTTTCAGTGGATTTGGACAGCCAGTTGAAGCAAAAAGTAAAGTCATTTATTGCGTTTTCGGTTGCAATTGATGAAAGCACGGACATTACAGATGTTGCACAACTAGCCATTTTCATCCGCGGAGTTGATGACACATTGACCGTCACCGAGGAGTTCGTGGAGTTGGTGCCGATGACAGATACAACGACAGCAGCTGATATTTTCACCGCACTCGTCGGCGCACTGGACAGGGTCGGAGTGGACTGGTCCCGCGCTGTCAGCCTGGCTACAGATGGTGCGCCCTCAATGATCGGGAAAAAAGCAGGCATTTTGACAAAGTTCAGAGAGAAAGTGCAATCTGAAAATGGAGGACGTGATTTTTGGACTTTTCACTGTATTTTGCACCAGGAGGCTTTGTATTGCAAGTCATTAAAGATGGATAACGTCATGAAGGTGGTCATCCAAACTGTTAATTTCATCCAATCCAGAAGCCTGAATCACCGTCAGTTTTACAGCATTTTCAGAGAGAAATACCACATCTATGGCCTGCCATACCACACTGAGGTAAGATGGTTAAGCCGAGGTGCTGTGCTGAGGCGTTTCTTTGATTTACGAGAAGAAATTGAACAGTTCATGGAAGAAAAGGGCAAACCAGTGTTAGAATTTCATTCCGCAGAATGGATGCAGGACCTTGCATTTATGGTGGATGTTACAGAGCACCTGAATAACTTGAACAAACAGCTGCAAGGGCGCAACAAAGTTGTCACGCAGTATTATGACAGCATATGTTCTTTCAAGTTGAAGCTGTCATTGTGGGAGATGCAACTTGCTGGTGGTGATGCAGCTCACTTCCCCTGTCTGAAAAATGTGTGCACGACCCAACATGTGGCAGACATGAAGCGGTTCAAAGATAAAATAACGGGACTGTTACGGGAGTTTGAGCAATGCTTTCAGATTTTTGGTGAACTGGAGAAAGACTTCAAAGTTTTTTGCTCGCCATTCACCGTGAATCCCTCTGATCTGCCCGTCAGCATCCAACTTGAAATAATAGACTTGCAGTGTGACTCGGATTTGAAGGGCAAATTTGCCGCAGCTGGCTTGGACATATTTCATCAGAATCTCTTGCCAGGTTACCCCAACTTGACAGCCCTCGCTGCAAAACTGTTGTGCATGTTTGGAACCACATATCTTTGTGAGCAAGTTCTCTGTAATGAGCATAAATAAAACAAAGCTGCGCTCAAGGCTCACGTACAAGCACTTGAATCACATCCTGAAGTTGGCTGCCACTCAGGATGTGACACCTGATATTGATGCGCTGGTGAAAGCTAAAAGATGCCAGGTATCAGGAGTCAAATAAACTATGCAACCCCACAAAAGTGCTGCATGAGACACCCTGATATAGGTCTGTGATCTGTGATATACTTCTGTGAATCACTGAGGCATTGTGTGTTTGTGTGTTCTTTGTCCTCAGAATTTTCAAATAACTTGAGGTGTTTTATGATTAATAGTGATGTTGTGCTTGTACTATTTTGGACACACTGTCCTCAGGCTCCAGCTTTATGTTTTATGTTGATCGTATTAAAACAAAGAAAACAATCTGAAGTTGTTGTTTTTAAGTTATATATACCATGATTTTACCGGTCCGGCCAACTTGGGAATAGATTTTCCTCCATGTGGCCCCTGAGCTAAAATGAGTTTGACACCCCTGATGTAGAGTATTATGTATTGTATTATGTATTGTATTATGTGGTGCATGATGTAGTTTATTATGTATTGTATTATGTAGTGTATTGTGTAGTGTATTGTGTAGTGTATTATGTAGTGTATTATGAAGTGTATTATGTAGTGTATTATGTGGAGTATGATGTAGTGTATTATGTAGTGTATTATATAGTTTATTATGTAGTTTATTATGAAGTTTATTATGTAGTGTATTAGGTTGTGTTATGTAGTGTTATGTAGTGTATTATTAATTATATTATCTATTGTATTATGTATTGTATTATGTATTGAATTATGTACTGCATTAATACATTTCAAGTCCCTTAAAATAGAAAATTTGGCAAGAGTCTATTGTCCTGCTAATAGCCTATCATGAGTGGATGGCTTCTTTTGTATTCCAATGTATTGAATGAAAGTATTAATTACAGTCATTTACCATTCTCATTCTCGGAGTGGAAATGTTGTTTGCAGAATTCACAACCTGCTACACTTGTGAAAAACATGTTTTCATCTGCATTTTGAAAGAGTCTTTTTTTATTATTATTTTATTAACGAAAAAATAAAGATGTTGATTAACAAATACTCTATATGAATTTATTTATTTTGGAAATATATAAATCAATACCTATTATAAGTTTGATTTGATTATTATTTGGATTATAATAAATGGACATGTTTGTAGGGGTTGATGCATTTTTCGTTAGGGCAAACCAGGTCTGTGATATTGATACATTTCTAACTTTAGTCTTGTATCAGGTGAACTGTTGTGTCCTCACATTTGGTCTGATCATTTCCCCATGATCTCCAAAGTGTTCTCTTTCAATTGCTCCTTCAATATATATGAATCATTTATTTGTTGAAACATTTTATTTATACTATGAACAACCAATTTGACCAGTACAGCTTGGGTTGGCCTGACTGTGAATATGACCAGTACAGCTTGGGTTGGCCTGACTGTGAATATGACCAGTACAGCTTGGGCTGGCCTGACTGTGAATATGACCAGTACAGCTTGGGTTGGCCTGACTGTGAATATGACCAGTACAGCTTGGGTTGGCCTGACTGTGAATATGACCAGTACAGCTTGGGTTGACCTGACTGTGAATATGACCAGTACAGCTTGGGTTGACCTGACTGTGAATATGACCAGTACAGCTTGGGTTGGCCTGACTGTGAATATCGACCAGTACAGCTTGGGGTTGGCCTGACTGTGAATATGACCAGTACAGCTTGGGTTGGCCTGACTGTGAATATGACCAGTACAGCTTGGGTTGACCTGACTGTGAATATGACCAGTACAGCTTGGGTTGGCCTGACTGTGAATATGACCAGTACAGCTTGGGTTGGCCTGACTGTGAATATGACCAGTACAGCTTGGGTTGACCTGACTGTGAATATGACCAGTACAGCTTGGGTTGGCCTGACTGTGAATATGACCAGTACAGCTTGGGTTGGCCTGACTGTGAATATGACCAGTACAGCTTGGGTTGACCTGACTGTGAATATGACCAGTACAGCTTGGGTTGGCCTGACTGTGAATATGACCAGTACAGCTTGGGTTGACCTGACTGTGAATATGACCAGTACAGCTTGGGTTGACCTGACTGTGAATATGACCAGTACAGCTTGGGTTGGCCTGACTGTGAATATGACCAGTACAGCTTGGGTTGGCCTGACTGTGAATATGACCAGTACAGCTTGGGTTGACCTGACTGTGAATATGACCAGTACAGCTTGGGTTGACCTGACTGTGAATATGACCAGTACAGCTTGGGTTGACCTGACTGTGAATATGACCAGTACAGCTTGGGTTGGCCTGACTGTGAATATGACCAGTACAGCTTGGGTTGACCTGACTGTGAATATGACCAGTACAGCTTGGGTTGGCCTGACTGTAAATATGACCAGTACAGCTTGGGTTGACCTGACTGTGAATATGACCAGTACAGCTTGGGTTGACCTGACTGTGAATATGACCAGTACAGCTTGGGTTGGCCTGACTGTGAATATGACCAGTACAGCTTGGGTTGGCCTGACTGTGAATATGACCAGTACAGCTTGGGTTGACCTGACTGTGAATATGACCAGTACAGCTTGGGTTGACCTGACTGTGAATATGACCAGTACAGCTTGGGTTGGCCTGACTGTGAATATGACCAGTACAGCTTGGGTTGACCTGACTGTGAATATGACCAGTACAGCTTGGGTTGACCTGACTGTGAATATGACCAGTACAGCTTGGGTTGACCTGACTGTGAATATGACCAGTACAGCTTGGGTTGGCCTGACTGTGAATATGACCAGTACAGCTTGGGTTGACCTGACTGTGAATATGACCAGTACAGCTTGGGTTGACCTGACTGTGAATATGACCAGTACAGCTTGGGTTGGCCTGACTGTGAATATGACCAGTACAGCTTGGGTTGACCTGACTGTAGAATATGACCAGTACAGCTTGGGTTGGCCTGACTGTGAATATGACCAGTACAGCTTGGGTTGGCCTGACTGTGAATATGACCAGTACAGCTTTGGGTTGACCTGACTGTGAATATGACCAGTACAGCTTGGGTTGGCCTGACTGTGAATATGACCAGTACAGCTTGGGTTGGCCTGACTGTGAAAGACCAATATGGGATTAATAGTTTTAGGTAATTCAGAGTACATGTCACGGTTTCTCATATCATTTTTCCCACAGGGCGCCTTTCCTTCACCGGGCGAGCAAATTGGGAAATACACCACTGTACACTCCCTCCACCTCCCTGTGTGATGACCTGGCGTTTTCTTTCTCTCTCTTTTATAAAACAGCTAAAACAGAAAACAACATGAGCAACATCTGCTCCAAATCTTAATGAATCAACGCGCACACTGGGGATTTTCTTAAGATTTAAACTGCAATTTTTGTATTGGTTTATAAGAAAATGTCATTGAATTCATTAGCAACCCACAACAAAAAAGAAACATAGCCAAGTGATCACAGTTCTTTTCCCTACGCTTTCTTTTCCCTCCATTATGTGTCTCTCTCACTCAATGTCAATGACCTCTCCCTCTACACACCCCAGCACCCACTAGGCCTACAGAAATGAACTGATCTCACTGATGGGATACACAAACCAAACTGTAGTCAAGCTATATTCCTGCCATATCAAGACAGCTTTATCACAAATTCAAAATGGACTGGTTGATTAAAGTAACGAAATATGTTTTCCAACCACGAGCTGCAGTTTTGGAATAATAGATGTTATGGGAACTGCTATAGTGTGCCATTAAAGCCCCGTTTATACCCGGTTCTAACATGCGTCCTTTGCCCTGATCTTGTCGACATTCTGATTGTGCCACATTTACAGACAGGTGATGCTCACAGTGAGGGCATGTCTGCGTGATGCTGATGGTCCCCTTGCTGGTCTTCTCTATGTTACATGTTCGGATGCAAACTGGACATCTCTGGAACAACTGCAGCAGGCAATCCTCATAACCAATGTACTTCCTCGTCTTATGAGGTTGTGTTGACTGGGAGGGCCTGTGACTGGGAGGACCTGTGACTGGGAGGACCTGTGACTGGGAGGGCCTGTGACTGGGGTGACTGGGAGGCCCTGTGACTGGGAGGGCCTGTGACTGGGAGGTCGTGTTGACTGGGAGGGCCTGTGACTGGGAGGCCCTGTGACTGGGAGGCCCTGTGACTGGGAGGGTCTGTGACTGGGAGGGCCTGTGACTGGGAGGTCATGTTGACTGGAAGGGCCTGTGACTGGGAGGCCCTGTGACTGGGAGGCCCTGTGACTGGGAGGTCGTGTTGACTGGGTGGGCCTGTGACTGGGAGGGCCTGTGACTGGGAGGACCTGTGACTGGGAGGGTCTGTGACTGGGAGGCCCTGTGACTGGGGTGACTGGGAGGGCCTGTGACTGGGAGGGCATGTGACTGGGAGGGCCTGTGACTGGAAGGGCCTGTGACTGGGAGGGTCTGTGACTGGGAGGGCCTGAGACTGGGAGGTCGTGTTGACTGGGTGGGCCTGTGACTGGGAGGCCCTGTGACTGGGAGGCCCTGTGACTGGGAGGGCCTGTGACTGGAAGGTCGTGTTGACTGGGAGGGCCTGTGACTGGGAGGTCGTGTTGACTGGGTAGGGCCTGTGACTGGGAGGGCCTGTGACTGGGAGGCCCTGTGACTGGGAGGACCTGTGACTGGGAGGGTCTGTGACTGGGAGGGCCTGTGACTGGGAGGTCGTGTTGACTGGGAGGGCCTGTGACTGGGAGGCCCGGTGACTGGGAGGCCCTGTGACTGGGAGGGCCTGTGACTGGGAGGTCGTGTTGACTGGGAGGGCCTGTGACTGGGAGGGCCTGTGACTGGGAGGACCTGTGACTGGGAGGGTCTGTGACTGGGAGGGCCTGTGACTGGGAGGCCCTGTGACTGGGAGGGCATGTGACTGGGAGGGCCTGTGACTGGGAGGTTGTGTTGACTGGGAGGGTCTGTGACTGGGAGGGTCTGTGACTGGGAGGGCCTGTGACTGGGAGGCCCTGTGACTGGGAGGCCCTGTGACTGGGAGGTCGTGTTGACTGGGTGGGCCTGTGACTGGGAGGGCCTGTGACTGGGAGGACCTGTGACTGGGAGGGTCTGTGACTGGGAGGCCCTGTGACTGGGGTGACTGGGAGGGCCTGTGACTGGGAGGGCATGTGACTGGGAGGGCCTGTGACTGGAAGGGCCTGTGACTGGGAGGGTCTGTGACTGGGAGGGCCTGAGACTGGGAGGTCGTGTTGACTGGGTGGGCCTGTGACTGGGAGGCCCTGTGACTGGGAGGCCCTGTGACTGGGAGGGCCTGTGACTGGAAGGTCGTGTTGACTGGGAGGGCCTGTGACTGGGAGGTCGTGTTGACTGGGTAGGGCCTGTGACTGGGAGGGCCTGTGACTGGGAGGCCCTGTGACTGGGAGGACCTGTGACTGGGAGGGTCTGTGACTGGGAGGGCCTGTGACTGGGAGGTCGTGTTGACTGGGAGGGCCTGTGACTGGGAGGCCCGGTGACTGGGAGGCCCTGTGACTGGGAGGGCCTGTGACTGGGAGGTCGTGTTGACTGGGAGGGCCTGTGACTGGGAGGGCCTGTGACTGGGAGGACCTGTGACTGGGAGGGTCTGTGACTGGGAGGGCCTGTGACTGGGAGGCCCTGTGACTGGGAGGGCATGTGACTGGGAGGGCCTATGACTGGGAGGTTGTGTTGACTGGGAGGGTCTGTGACTGGGAGGGTCTGTGACTGGGAGGGCCTGTGACTGGGAGGGTCTGTGACTGGGAGGGCCTGTGACTGGGAGGTCGTGTTGACTGGGAGGGCCTGTGACTGGCAGGCCCTGTGACTGGGAGGCCCTGTGACTGGGAGGGCCTGTGACTGGGAGGTCGTGTTGACTGGGTCGGGCCTGTGACTGGGAGGGCCTGTGACTGGGAGGGCCTGTGACTGGGAGGGCCTGTGACTGGGTTATACAATAGAGAGCCAAGTGGTAAACTGCATTTTGTTCTAAAGAAAGGACAAAGCTTTTTGATAATGCACTTCACAACCAAAATGACTAAACAATTAATTAACCTACTAGTGTATCAAGTTGGGTATTTTTTTATACAACTTTTCGCATAACACACATTACCATTGCTGATGGAGCCGTCTGTGTAATCAGAGCAGCAACTTGGGTTACTAGCCTGTAGCTAGCCAACCTGCCTCGCTGGCATTATCAAATGATAACATTTCATAACCAGCAGTATCTAGACAATACACAATACACTGGTATGTGCTATGACCTAACTAAGTTGTAATAAGGTAGCTAGCTATGCTAACGTTAGCTAAAACATTAGCTAGCCTGCCTCGCTTTATCAGAAGATAGCTACCTACATAACCAGCAATAATGTTATCTAATGTCGTTAGCTAAATTATACCAGAGAGGTCATTATATTCCAGTATCTATGGTTATACTCACCACCACCGGTCAATTATACCAGAGAGATCATTATATTCCAGTATCTATGGTTATACCAGAGAGGTCATTATATTCCAGTATCTATGGTTATACTCACCACCACTGGTCATTGCACACCAAGCTAGCGTTACCTGGGGACCGACGAACTCCAAGAACCGATTCCAATCGCATACTAGGGTCCTTCGGCAGGGCATGCAACCATAGAACTTTGGCTGTGGAGGCATGGTCAATTCGTATTGGGCCCGTGATCCTTTGAACGTGTTGGGGGCGATGAAACAACTGACAAGAGATCCATATACTGTAGTATGTTGGGGGAGATGAAATAACTGAGACAAGAGATCCATATACTGTAGTATGTTGGGGGAGATGAAATAACTGAGACAAGAGATCCATATACTGTAGTATGTTGGGGGAGATGAAATAACTGAGACAAGAGATCCATATACTGTAGTATGTTGGGGGAGATGAAATAACTGAGACAAGAGATCCATATACTGTAGTATGTTGGGGGGAGATGAAATAACTGAGACAAGAGATCCATATACTGTAGTATGTTGGGAGAGATGAAATAACTGAGACAAGAGATCCATATACTGTAGTATGTTGGGAGAGATGAAATAACTGACAAGAGATCCATATACTGTAGTATGTTGGGAGAGATGAAATAACTGTCAAGAGATCCATATACTGTAGTATGTTGGGGGAGATGAAATAACTGAGACAAGAGATCCATATACTGTAGTATGTTGGGGGAGATGAAATAACTGAGACAAGAGATCCATATACTGTAGTATGTTGGGAGAGATGAAATAACTGTCAAGAGATCCATATACTGTAGTATGTTGGGGGAGATGAAATAACTGACAAGAGATCCATATACTGTAGTATGTTGGGAGAGATGAAATAACTGTCAAGAGATCCATATACTGTAGTATGTTGGGGGAGATGAAATAACTGAGACAAGAGATCCATATACTGTAGTATGTTGGGAGAGATGAAATAACTGAGACAAGAGATCCATATACTGTAGTATGTTGGGAGAGATGAAATAACTGAGACAAGAGATCCATATACTGTAGTATGTTGGGGGAGATGAAATAACTGACAAGAGATCCATATACTGTAGTATGTTGGGGGAGATGAAATAACTGAGACAAGAGATCCATATACTTTAGTATGTTGGGAGAGATGAAATAACTGATAAGAGATCCATATACTGTAGTATGTTGGGAGAGATGAAATAACTGAGACAAGAGATCCATATACTGTAGTATGTTGGGAGAGATGAAATAACTGAGACAAGAGATCCATATACTGTAGTATGTTGGGGGAGATGAAATAACTGAGACAAGAGATCCATATACTGTAGTATGTTAGGAGAGATGAAATAACTGAGACAAGAGATCCATATACTGTAGTATGTTGGGAGAGATGAAATAACTGAGACAAGAGATCCGTATACTGTAGTATGTTGGGGGAGATGAAATAACTGAGACAAGAGATCCATATACTGTAGTATGTTAGGGGAGATGAAATAACTGAGACAAGAGATCCATATACTGTAGTATGTTGGGGGAGATGAAATAACTGAGACAAGAGATCCATATACTGTAGTATGTTGGGAGAGATGAAATAACTGACACAAGAGATCCATATACTGTAGTATGTTGGGGGAGATGAAATAACTGAGACAAGAGATCCATATACTGTAGTATGTTGGGGGATATGAAATAACTGAGACAAGAGATCCATATACTGTAGTATGTTGGGGGAGATGAAATAACTGAGACAAGAGATCCATATACTGTAGTATGTTGGGGGAGATGAAATAACTGAGACAAGAGATCCATATACTGTAGTATGTTGGGGGGGATGAAATAACTGACAAGAGATCCATATACTGTAGTATGTTGGGGGAGATGAAATAACTGACAAGAGATCCATATACTGTAGTATGTTGGGGGAGATGAAATAACTGAGACAAGAGATCCATATACTGTAGTATGTTGGGGGAGATGAAATAACTGAGACAAGAGATCCATATACTGTAGTATGTTAGGGAGATGAAATAACTGAGACAAGAGATCCATATACTGTAGTATGTTGGGGGATATGAAATAACTGACAAGAGATCCATATACTGTAGTATGTTGGGGGAGATGAAATAACTGACAAGAGATCCATATACTGTAGTATGTTGGGGGAGATGAAATAACTGACAAGAGATCCATATACTGTAGTATGTTGGGGGAGATGAAATAACTGAGACAAGAGATCCATATACTGTAGTATGTTGGGGGAGATGAAATAACTGACAAGAGATCCATATACTGTAGTATGTTGGGAGAGATGAAATAACTGACAAGAGATCCATATACTGTAGTATGTTGGGGGATATGAAATAACTGACAAGAGATCCATATACTGTAGTATGTTGGGGGAGATGAAATAACTGACAAGAGATCCATATACTGTAGTATGTTGGGGGAGATGAAATAACTGAGACAAGAGATCCATATACTGTAGTATGTTGGGGATATGAAATAACTGACAAGAGATCCATATACTGTAGTATGTTGGGGGAGATGAAATAACTGACAAGAGATCCATATACTGTAGTATGTTGGGGGAGATGAAATAACTGAGACAAGAGATCCATATACTGTAGTATGTTGGGGGATATGAAATAACTGACAAGAGATCCATATACTGTAGTATGTTGGGGGAGATGAAATAACTGACAAGAGATCCATATACTGTAGTATGTTGGGGGAGATGAAATAACTGACAAGAGATCCATATACTGTAGTATGTTGGGGAGATGAAATAACTGAGACAAGAGATCCATATACTGTAGTATGTTGGGGAGATGAAATAACTGAGACAAGAGATCCATATACTGTAGTATGTTGGGAGAGATGAAATAACTGAGACAAGAGATCCATATACTGTAGTATGTTGGGGGAGATGAAATAACTGAGACAAGAGATCCATATACTGTAGTATGTTGGGAGAGATGAAATAACGGAGACAAGAGATCCATATACTGTAGTATGTTGGGGGATATGAAATAACTGACAAGAGATCCATATACTGTAGTATGTTGGGGGAGATGAAATAACTGACAAGAGATCCATATACTGTAGTATGTTGGGGGAGATGAAATAACTGAGACAAGAGATCCATATACTGTAGTATGTTGGGGGAGATGAAATAACTGAGACAAGAGATCCATATACTGTAGTATGTTAGGGGAGATGAAATAACTGAGACAAGAGATCCATATACTGTAGTATGTTGGGGGATATGAAATAACTGACAAGAGATCCATATACTGTAGTATGTTGGGGGAGATGAAATAACTGACAAGAGATCCATATACTGTAGTATGTTGGGGGAGATGAAATAACTGACAAGAGATCCATATACTGTAGTATGTTGGGGGAGATGAAATAACTGAGACAAGAGATCCATATACTGTAGTATGTTGGGGGAGATGAAATAACTGACAAGAGATCCATATACTGTAGTATGTTGGGAGAGATGAAATAACTGACAAGAGATCCATATACTGTAGTATGTTGGGGGATATGAAATAACTGACAAGAGATCCATATACTGTAGTATGTTGGGGGGAGATGAAATAACTGACAAGAGATCCATATACTGTAGTATGTTGGGGGAGATGAAATAACTGAGACAAGAGATCCATATACTGTAGTATGTTGGGGGATGTGAAATAACTGACAAGAGATCCATATACTGTAGTATGTTGGGGGAGATGAAATAACTGACAAGAGATCCATATACTGTAGTATGTTGGGGGAGATGAAATAACTGAGACAAGAGATCCATATACTGTAGTATGTTGGGGGATATGAAATAACTGACAAAGAGATCCATATACTGTAGTATGTTGGGGGAGATGAAATAACTGACAAGAGATCCATATACTGTAGTATGTTGGGGGAGATGAAATAACTGACAAGAGATCCATATACTGTAGTATGTTGGGGAGATGAAATAACTGAGACAAGAGATCCATATACTGTAGTATGTTGGGGAGATGAAATAACTGAGACAAGAGATCCATATACTGTAGTATGTTGGGAGAGATGAAATAACTGAGACAAGAGATCCATATACTGTAGTATGTTGGGGGAGATGAAATAACTGAGACAAGAGATCCATATACTGTAGTATGTTGGGAGAGATGAAATAACGGAGACAAAGAGATCCATATACTGTAGTATGTTGGGAGAGAGGAAATAACTGAGACAAGAGATCCATATACTGAAGTATGTTGGGGGAGATGAAATAACTGAGACAAGAGATCCATATACTGTAGTATGTTGGGAGAGATGAAATAACTGAGACAAGAGATCCATATACTGTAGTATGTTGGGGGAGATGAAATAACTGAGACAAGAGATCCATATACTGTAGTATGTTGGGGGAGTTGAAATAACTGACAAGAGATCCATATACTGTAGTATGTTGGGGGAGATGAAATAACTGAGACAAGAGATCCATATACTGTAGTATGTTGGGGGATTAAAATAACTGACAAGAGATCCATATACTGTAGTATGTTGGGGGAGATGAAATAACTGAGACAAAGAGATCCATATACTGTAGTATGTTGGGGAGATGAAATAACTGAGACAAGAGATCCATATACTGTAGTATGTTGGGGAGATGAAATAACTGACAAGAGATCCATATACTGTAGTATGTTGGGGGATATGAAATAACTGAGACAAGAGATCCATATACTGTAGTATGTTGGGGGAGATGAAATAACTGAGACAAGAGATCCATATACTGTAGTATGTTAGGGGAGATGAAATAACTGAGACAAGAGATCCATATACTGTAGTATGTTGGGGGAGATGAAATAACTGACAAGAGATCCATATACTGTAGTATGTTGGGGGAGATGAAATAACTGAGACAAGAGATCCATATACTGTAGTATGTTGGGGAGATGAAATAACTGAGACAAGAGATCCATATACTGTAGTATGTTAGGGGAGATGAAATAACTGAGACAAGAGATCCATATACTGTAGTATGTTGGGGGATATGAAATAACTGACAAGAGATCCATATACTGTAGTATGTTGGGGAGATGAAATAACTGACAAGAGATCCATATACTGTAGTATGTTGGGGAGATGAAATAACTGACAAGAGATCCATATACTGTAGTATGTTGGGGGAGATGAAATAACTGAGACAAGAGATCCATATACTGTAGTATGTTGGGGGATATGAAATAACTGACAAGAGATCCATATACTGTAGTATGTTGGGAGAGATGAAATAACTGAGCAAGAGATCCATATACTGTAGTATGTTGGGGGATATGAAATAACTGACAAGAGATCCATATACTGTAGTATGTTGGGGGAGATGAAATAACTGACAAGAGATCCATATACTGTAGTATGTTGGGGGAGATGAAATAACTGAGACAAGAGATCCATATACTGTAGTATGTTGGGGGATATGAAATAACTGACAAGAGATCCATATACTGTAGTATGTTGGGGGAGATGAAATAACTGACAAGAGATCCATATACTGTAGTATGTTGGGGGAGATGAAATAACTGAGACAAGAGATCCATATACTGTAGTATGTTGGGGGATATGAAATAACTGACAAGAGATCCATATACTGTAGTATGTTGGGGGAGATGAAATAACTGAGACAAGAGATCCATATACTGTAGTATGTTGGGAGAGATGAAATAACGGAGACAAGAGATCCATATACTGTAGTATGTTGGGAGAGATGAAATAACTGAGACAAGAGATCCATATACTGAAGTATGTTGGGGGAGATGAAATAACTGAGACAAGAGATCCATATACTGTAGTATGTTGGGAGAGATGAAATAACTGAGACAAGAGATCCATATACTGTAGTATGTTGGGGGAGATGAAATAACTGAGACAAGAGATCCATATACTGTAGTATGTTGGGGGAGTTGAAATAACTGACAAGAGATCCATATACTGTAGTATGTTGGGGGAGATGAAATAACTGAGACAAGAGATCCATATACTGTAGTATGTTGGGGGGATTAAAATAACTGACAAGAGATCCATATACTGTAGTATGTTGGGGGAGATGAAATAACTGAGACAAGAGATCCATATACTGTAGTATGTTGGGGGAGATGAAATAACTGAGACAAGAGATCCATATACTGTAGTATGTTGGGGAGATGAAATAACTGACAAGAGATCCATATACTGTAGTATGTTGGGGGATATGAAATAACTGAGACAAGAGATCCATATACTGTAGTATGTTGGGGGAGATGAAATAACTGAGACAAGAGATCCATATACTGTAGTATGTTAGGGGAGATGAAATAACTGAGACAAGAGATCCATATACTGTAGTATGTTGGGGGATATGAAATTACTGACAAGAGATCCATATACTGTAGTATGTTGGGGGAGATGAAATAACTGACAAGAGATCCATATACTGTAGTATGTTGGGGGAGATGAAATAACTGACAAGAGATCCATATACTGTAGTATGTTGGGGGAGATGAAATAACTGAGACAAGAGATCCATATACTGTAGTATGTTGGGGGAGATGAAATAACTGACAAGAGATCCATATACTGTAGTATGTTGGGAGAGATGAAATAACTGACAAGAGATCCATATACTGTAGTATGTTGGGGGATATGAAATAACTGACAAGAGATCCATATACTGTAGTATGTTGGGGGAGATGAAATAACTGACAAGAGATCCATATACTGTAGTATGTTGGGGAGATGAAATAACTGACAAGAGATCCATATACTGTAGTATGTTGGGGGATATGAAATAACTGAGACAAGAGATCCATATACTGTAGTATGTTGGGGGAGATGAAATAACTGAGACAAGAGATCCATATACTGTAGTATGTTAGGGGAGATGAAATAACTGAGACAAGAGATCCATATACTGTAGTATGTTGGGGAGATGAAATTACTGACAAGAGATCCATATACTGTAGTATGTTGGGGGAGATGAAATAACTGACAAGAGATCCATATACTGTAGTATGTTGGGGAGATGAAATAACTGACAAGAGATCCATATACTGTAGTATGTTGGGGGAGATGAAATAACTGAGACAAGAGATCCATATACTGTAGTATGTTGGGGGAGATGAAATAACTGACAAGAGATCCATATACTGTAGTATGTTGGGAGAGATGAAATAACTGACAAGAGATCCATATACTGTAGTATGTTGGGGGATATGAAATAACTGACAAGAGATCCATATACTGTAGTATGTTGGGGGAGATGAAATAACTGACAAGAGATCCATATACTGTAGTATGTTGGGGGAGATGAAATAACTGAGACAAGAGATCCATATACTGTAGTATGTTGGGGGATATGAAATAACTGACAAGAGATCCATATACTGTAGTATGTTGGGGGAGATGAAATAACTGACAAGAGATCCATATACTGTAGTATGTTGGGGAGATGAAATAACTGAGACAAGAGATCCATATACTGTAGTATGTTGGGGGATATGAAATAACTGACAAGAGATCCATATACTGTAGTATGTTGGGGGAGATGAAATAACTGACAAGAGATCCATATACTGTAGTATGTTGGGGGAGATGAAATAACTGAGACAAGAGATCCATATACTGTAGTATGTTGGGGGAGATGAAATAACTGAGACAAGAGATCCATATACTGTAGTATGTTGGGAGAGATGAAATAACTGAGACAAGAGATCCATATACTGTAGTATGTTGGGGGAGATGAAATAACTGAGACAAGAGATCCATATACTGTAGTATGTTGGGAGAGATGAAATAACGGAGACAAGAGATCCATATACTGTAGTATGTTGGGAGAGATGAAATAACTGAGACAAGAGATCCATATACTGAAGTATGTTGGGGAGATGAAATAACTGAGACAAGAGATCCATATACTGTAGTATGTTGGGGAGAGATGAAATAACTGAGACAAGAGATCCATATACTGTAGTATGTTGGGGGAGATGAAATAACTGAGACAAGAGATCCATATACTGTAGTATGTTGGGAGAGATGAAATAACGGAGACAAGAGATCCATATACTGTAGTATGTTGGGAGAGATGAAATAACTGAGACAAGAGATCCATATACTGTAGTATGTTGGGGGAGATGAAATAACTGAGACAAGAGATCCATATACTGTAGTATGTTGGGGGAGTTGAAATAACTGACAAGAGATCCATATACTGTAGTATGTTGGGGGAGATGAAATAACTGAGACAAGAGATCCATATACTGTAGTATGTTGGGGGATTAAAATAACTGACAAGAGATCCATATACTGTAGTATGTTGGGGGAGATGAAATAACTGAGACAAGAGATCCATATACTGTAGTATGTTGGGGGAGATGAAATAACTGAGACAAGAGATCCATATACTGTAGTATGTTGGGAGATGAAATAACTGACAAGAGATCCATATACTGTAGTATGTTGGGGGAGATGAAATAACTGAGACAAGAGATCCATATACTGTAGTATGTTGGGGGAGATGAAATAACTGAGACAAGAGATCCATATACTGTAGTATGTTGGGGGAGATGAAATAACTGAGACAAGAGATCCATATACTGTAGTATGTTGGGAGAGATTAAATAACTGAGACAAGAGATCCATATACTGTAGTATGTTGGGAGAGATGAAATAACTGAGACAAGAGATCCATATACTGTAGTATGTTGGGGGGAGATGAAATAACTGAGACAAGAGATCCATATACTGTAGTATGTTGGGGGAGATGAAATAACTGAGACAAGAGATCCATATACTGTAGTATGTTGGGGAGATATGAAATAACTGACAAGAGATCCATATACTGTAGTATGTTGGGGAGATGAAATAACTGACAAGAGATCCATATACTGTAGTATGTTGGGGAGATGAAATAACTGAGACAAGAGATCCATATACTGTAGTATGTTGGGGATATGAAATAACTGACAAGAGATCCATATACTGTAGTATGTTGGGGGAGATGAAATAACTGACAAGAGATCCATATACTGTAGTATGTTGGGGGAGATGAAATAACTGACAAGAGATCCATATACTGTAGTATGTTGGGAGAGATGAAATAACTGAGACAAAGAGATCCATATACTGTAGTATGTTGGGAGAGATGAAATAACTGAGACAAGAGATCCATATACTGTAGTATGTTGGGGGATATGAAATAACTGACAAGAGATCCATATACTGTAGTATGTTGGGGGAGATGAAATAACTGACAAGAGATCCATATACTGTAGTATGTTGGGGGAGATGAAATAACTGACAAGAGATCCATATACTGTAGTATGTTGGGGGAGATGAAATAACTGAGACAAGAGATCCATATACTGTAGTATGTTGGGGGAGATGAAATAACTGAGACAAGAGATCCATATACTGTAGTATGTTGGGAGAGATGAAATAACTGAGACAAGAGATCCATATACTGTAGTATGTTGGGGGAGATGAAATAACTGAGACAAGAGATCCATATACTGTAGTATGTTGGGAGAGATGAAATAACGGAGACAAGAGATCCATATACTGTAGTATGTTGGGAGAGATGAAATAACTGAGACAAGAGATCCATATACTGAAGTATGTTGGGGAGATGAAATAACTGAGACAAGAGATCCATATACTGTAGTATGTTGGGAGAGATGAAATAACTGAGACAAGAGATCCATATACTGTAGTATGTTGGGGGAGATGAAATAACTGAGACAAGAGATCCATATACTGTAGTATGTTGGGGGAGTTGAAATAACTGACAAGAGATCCATATACTGTAGTATGTTGGGGAGATGAAATAACTGAGACAAGAGATCCATATACTGTAGTATGTTGGGGGGATTAAAATAACTGACAAGAGATCCATATACTGTAGTATGTTGGGGGAGATGAAATAACTGAGACAAGAGATCCATATACTGTAGTATGTTGGGGGAGATGAAATAACTGAGACAAGAGATCCATATACTGTAGTATGTTGGGGAGATGAAATAACTGACAAGAGATCCATATACTGTAGTATGTTGGGGGATATGAAATAACTGAGACAAGAGATCCATATACTGTAGTATGTTGGGGGAGATGAAATAACTGAGACAAGAGATCCATATACTGTAGTATGTTAGGGGAGATGAAATAACTGAGACAAGAGATCCATATACTGTAGTATGTTGGGGGATATGAAATTACTGACAAGAGATCCATATACTGTAGTATGTTGGGGGAGATGAAATAACTGACAAGAGATCCATATACTGTAGTATGTTGGGGGAGATGAAATAACTGACAAGAGATCCATATACTGTAGTATGTTGGGGGAGATGAAATAACTGAGACAAGAGATCCATATACTGTAGTATGTTGGGGGAGATGAAATAACTGACAAGAGATCCATATACTGTAGTATGTTGGGAGAGATGAAATAACTGACAAGAGATCCATATACTGTAGTATGTTGGGGGATATGAAATAACTGACAAGAGATCCATATACTGTAGTATGTTGGGGGAGATGAAATAACTGACAAGAGATCCATATACTGTAGTATGTTGGGGGAGATGAAATAACTGAGACAAGAGATCCATATACTGTAGTATGTTGGGGGATATGAAATAACTGACAAGAGATCCATATACTGTAGTATGTTGGGGGAGATGAAATAACTGACAAGAGATCCATATACTGTAGTATGTTGGGGGAGATGAAATAACTGAGACAAGAGATCCATATACTGTAGTATGTTGGGGGATATGAAATAACTGACAAGAGATCCATATACTGTAGTATGTTGGGGGAGATGAAATAACTGACAAGAGATCCATATACTGTAGTATGTTGGGGGAGATGAAATAACTGAGACAAGAGATCCATATACTGTAGTATGTTGGGGGAGATGAAATAACTGAGACAAGAGATCCATATACTGTAGTATGTTGGGAGAGATGAAATAACTGAGACAAGAGATCCATATACTGTAGTATGTTGGGGGAGATGAAATAACTGAGACAAGAGATCCATATACTGTAGTATGTTGGGAGAGATGAAATAACGGAGACAAGAGATCCATATACTGTAGTATGTTGGGAGAGATGAAATAACTGAGACAAAGAGATCCATATACTGAAGTATGTTGGGGGAGATGAAATAACTGAGACAAGAGATCCATATACTGTAGTATGTTGGGAGAGATGAAATAACTGAGACAAGAGATCCATATACTGTAGTATGTTGGGGGAGATGAAATAACTGAGACAAAGAGATCCATATACTGTAGTATGTTGGGAGAGATGAAATAACGGAGACAAGAGATCCATATACTGTAGTATGTTGGGAGAGATGAAATAACTGAGACAAGAGATCCATATACTGTAGTATGTTGGGGGAGATGAAATAACTGAGACAAGAGATCCATATACTGTAGTATGTTGGGGGAGTTGAAATAACTGACAAGAGATCCATATACTGTAGTATGTTGGGGAGATGAAATAACTGAGACAAGAGATCCATATACTGTAGTATGTTGGGGGATTAAAATAACTGACAAGAGATCCATATACTGTAGTATGTTGGGGGAGATGAAATAACTGAGACAAGAGATCCATATACTGTAGTATGTTGGGGAGATGAAATAACTGAGACAAGAGATCCATATACTGTAGTATGTTGGGGAGATGAAATAACTGACAAGAGATCCATATACTGTAGTATGTTGGGGGAGATGAAATAACTGAGACAAGAGATCCATATACTGTAGTATGTTGGGGAGATGAAATAACTGAGACAAGAGATCCATATACTGTAGTATGTTGGGGGAGATGAAATAACTGAGACAAGAGATCCATATACTGTAGTATGTTGGGAGAGATTAAATAACTGAGACAAGAGATCCATATACTGTAGTATGTTGGGAGAGATGAAATAACTGAGACAAGAGATCCATATACTGTAGTATGTTGGGGGAGATGAAATAACTGAGACAAGAGATCCATATACTGTAGTATGTTGGGAGAGATGAAATAACTGAGACAAGAGATCCATATACTGTAGTATGTTGGGGGAGATGAAATAACGGAGACAAGAGATCCATTTACTGTAGTATGTTGGGGGAGATGAAATAACTGAGACAAGAGATCCATATACTGTAGTATGTTGGGAGAGATGAAATAACTGACAAGAGATCCATATACTGTAGTATGTAAGGGGAGATGAAATAACTGAGACAAGAGATCCATATACTGTAGTATGTTGGGAGAGATGAAATAACTGAGACAAGAGATCCATATACTGTAGTATGTTGGGGGAGATGAAATAACTGAGACAAGAGATCCATATACTGTAGTATGTTGGGGGAGATGAAATAACTGACAAGAGATCCATATACTGTAGTATGTTGGGAGAGATGAAATAACTGAGACAAGAGATCCATATACTGTAGTATGTTGGGGGAGATGAAATAACTGACAAGAGATCCATATACTGTAGTATGTTGGGAGAGATGAAATAACTGAGACAAGAGATCCATATACTGTAGTATGTTGGGGGAGATGAAATAACTGACAAGAGATCCATATACTGTAGTATGTTGGGAGAGATGAAATAACTGACAAGAGATCCATATACTGTAGTATGTTGGGAGAGATGAAATAACTGACAAGAGATCCATATACTGTAGTATGTTGGGGGAGATGAAATAACTGAGACAAGAGATCCGTATACTGTAGTATGTTGGGAGAGATGAAATAACTGAGACAAGAGATCCATATACTGTAGTATGTTGGGAGAGATGAAATAACTGAGACAAGAGATCCATATACTGTAGTATGTTGGGAGAGATGAAATAACTGAGACAAGAGATCCATATACTGTAGTATGTTGGGGGAGATGAAATAACTGACAAGAGATCCATATACTGTAGTATGTTGGGGAGATGAAATAACTGAGACAAGAGATCCATATACTGTAGTATGTTGGGGAGATGAAATAACTGACAAGAGATCCATATACTGTAGTATGTTGGGGGAGATGAAATAACTGAGACAAGAGATCCATATACTGTAGTATGTTGGGGAGATGAAATAACTGACAAGAGATCCATATACTGTAGTATGTTGGGAGAGATGAAATAACTGAGACAAGAGATCCATATACTGTAGTATGTTGGGGGAGATGAAATAACTGACAAGAGATCCATATACTGTAGTATGTTAGGAGAGATTAAATAACTGACAAGAGATCCATATACTGTAGTATGTTGGGAGAGATGAAATAACTGAGACAAGAGATCCATATACTGTAGTATGTTGGGAGAGATGAAATAACTGACAAGAGATCCATATACTGTAGTATGTTGGGGGAGATGAAATAACTGAGACAAGAGATCCATATACTGTAGTATGTTGGGGGAGATGAAATAACTGAGACAAGAGATCCATATACTGTAGTATGTTGGGGGAGATGAAATAACTGAGACAAGAGATCCATATACTGTAGTATGTTGGGAGAGATGAAATAACTGACAAGAGATCCATATACTGTAGTATGTTGGGAGAGATGAAATAACTGACAAGAGATCCATATACTGTAGTATGTTGGGAGAGATGAAATAACTGAGACAAGAGATCCATATACTGTAGTATGTTGGGAGAGATTAAATAACTGACAAGAGATCCATATACTGTAGTATGTTGGGAGAGATGAAATAACTGACAAGAGATCCATATACTGTAGTATGTTGGGGGAGATGAAATAACTGAGACAAGAGATCCATATACTGTAGTATGTTGGGAGAGATGAAATAACTGACAAGAGATCCATATACTGTAGTATGTTGGGAGAGATGAAATAACTGACAAGAGATCCATATACTGTAGTATGTTGGGAGAGATGAAATAACTGACAAGAGATCCATATACTGTAGTATGTTGGGGGAGATGAAATAACTGAGACAAGAGATCCATATACTGTAGTATGTTGGGAGAGATTAAATAACTGACAAGAGATCCATATACTGTAGTATGTTGGGAGAGATTAAATAACTGACAAGAGATCCATATACTGTAGTATGTTGGGAGAGATGAAATAACTGAGACAAGAGATCCATATACTGTAGTATGTTGGGAGAGATTAAATAACTGACAAGAGATCCATATACTGTAGTATGTTGGGAGAGATTAAATAACTGACAAAGAGATCCATATACTGTAGTATGTTGGGAGAGATGAAATAACTGAGACAAGAGATCCATATACTGTAGTATGTTGGGAGAGATTAAATAACTGACAAGAGATCCATATACTGTAGTATGTTGGGAGAGATGAAATAACTGAGACAAGAGATCCATATACTGTAGTATGTTGGGGGAGATGAAATAACTGAGACAAGAGATCCATATACTGTAGTATGTTGGGGGAGATGAAATAACTGACAAGAGATCCATATACTGTAGTATGTTGGGAGAGATGAAATAACTGAGACAAGAGATCCATATACTGTAGTATGTTGGGAGAGATGAAATAACTGAGACAAAGAGATCCATATACTGTAGTATGTTGGGGGAGATGAAATAACTGAGACAAGAGATCCATATACTGTAGTATGTTGGGAGAGATGAAATAACTGAGACAAGAGATCCATATACTGTAGTATGTTGGGGGAGATGAAATAACTGAGACAAGAGATCCATATACTGTAGTATGTTGGGAGAGATGAAATAACTGAGACAAGAGATCCATATACTGTAGTATGTTGGGGGAGATGAAATAACTGAGACAAGAGATCCATATACTGTAGTGTGTTGGGGGAGATGAAATAACTGAGACAAGAGATCCATATACTGTAGTGTGTTGGGAGAGATGAAATAACTGAGACAAGAGATCCATATACTGTAGTATGTTGGGGGAGATGAAATAACTGAGACAAGAGATCCATATACTGTAGTATGTTGGGGGAGATGAAATAACTGAGACAAGAGATCCATATACTGTAGTATGTTGGGAGAGATGAAATAACTGAGACAAGAGATCCATATGCTGTAGTATGTTGGGGAGATGAAATAACTGAGACAAGAGTTCCATATACTGTAGTATGTTGGGAGAGATGAAATAACTGAGACAAGAGATCCATATACTGTAGTATGTTGGGGGAGATGAAATAACTGACAAGAGATCCATATACTGTAGTATGTTGGGGGGAGATGAAATAACTGACAAGAGATCCATATACTGTAGTATGTTGGGGGAGATGAAATAACTGAGACAAGAGATCCATATACTGTAGTATGTTGGGGGAGATGAAATAACTGACAAGAGATCCATATACTGTAGTATGTTGGGGGAGATGAAATAACTGAGACAAGAGATCCATATACTGTAGTATGTTGGGGGATATGGGAAATAACTGACAAGAGATCCATATACTGTAGTATGTTGGGGGAGATGAAATAACTGACAAGAGATCCATATACTGTAGTATGTTGGGGGAGATGAAATAACTGAGACAAGAGATCCATATACTGTAGTATGTTGGGGGATATGAAATAACTGACAAGAGATCCATATACTGTAGTATGTTGGGGGAGATGAAATAACTGACAAGAGATCCATATACTGTAGTATGTTGGGGGAGATGAAATAACTGACAAGAGATCCATATACTGTAGTATGTTGGGGAGATGAAATAACTGAGACAAGAGATCCATATACTGTAGTATGTTGGGGGAGATGAAATAACTGAGACAAGAGATCCATATACTGTAGTATGTTGGGAGAGATGAAATAACTGAGACAAGAGATCCATATACTGTAGTATGTTGGGGGAGATGAAATAACTGAGACAAGAGATCCATATACTGTAGTATGTTGGGAGAGATGAAATAACGGAGACAAGAGATCCATATACTGTAGTATGTTGGGAGAGATGAAATAACTGAGACAAGAGATCCATATACTGAAGTATGTTGGGGGAGATGAAATAACTGAGACAAGAGATCCATATACTGTAGTATGTTGGGAGAGATGAAATAACTGAGACAAGAGATCCATATACTGTAGTATGTTGGGGGAGATGAAATAACTGAGACAAGAGATCCATATACTGTAGTATGTTGGGAGAGATGAAATAACGGAGACAAGAGATCCATATACTGTAGTATGTTGGGAGAGATGAAATAACTGAGACAAGAGATCCATATACTGTAGTATGTTGGGGAGATGAAATAACTGAGACAAGAGATCCATATACTGTAGTATGTTGGGGGAGTTGAAATAACTGACAAGAGATCCATATACTGTAGTATGTTGGGGGAGATGAAATAACTGAGACAAGAGATCCATATACTGTAGTATGTTGGGGGGATTAAAATAACTGACAAGAGATCCATATACTGTAGTATGTTGGGGGAGATGAAATAACTGAGACAAGAGATCCATATACTGTAGTATGTTGGGGGAGATGAAATAACTGAGACAAGAGATCCATATACTGTAGTATGTTGGGGAGATGAAATAACTGACAAGAGATCCATATACTGTAGTATGTTGGGGGAGATGAAATAACTGAGACAAGAGATCCATATACTGTAGTATGTTGGGGGAGATGAAATAACTGAGACAAGAGATCCATATACTGTAGTATGTTGGGGGAGATGAAATAACTGAGACAAGAGATCCATATACTGTAGTATGTTGGGAGAGATTAAATAACTGAGACAAGAGATCCATATACTGTAGTATGTTGGGAGGGATGAAATAACTGAGACAAGAGATCCATATACTGTAGTATGTTGGGGGAGATGAAATAACTGAGACAAGAGATCCATATACTGTAGTATGTTGGGAGAGATGAAATAACTGAGACAAGAGATCCATATACTGTAGTATGTTGGGGGAGATGAAATAACGGAGACAAGAGATCCATTTACTGTAGTATGTTGGGGGAGATGAAATAACTGAGACAAGAGATCCATATACTGTAGTATGTTGGGAGAGATGAAATAACGGAGACAAGAGATCCATATACTGTAGTATGTTGGGGGGGATGAAATAACTGAGACAAGAGTTCCATATACTGTAGTATGTTGGGAGAGATGAAATAACTGACAAGAGATCCATATACTGTAGTATGTAAGGGGAGATGAAATAACTGAGACAAGAGATCCATATACTGTAGTATGTTGGGAGAGATGAAATAACTGAGACAAGAGATCCATATACTGTAGTATGTTGGGGGAGATGAAATAACTGAGACAAGAGATCCATATACTGTAGTATGTTGGGGAGATGAAATAACTGACAAGAGATCCATATACTGTAGTATGTTGGGGGAGATGAAATAACTGAGACAAGAGATCCATATACTGTAGTATGTTGGGAGAGATGAAATAACTGAGACAAGAGATCCATATACTGTAGTATGTTGGGGGAGATGAAATAACTGAGACAAGAGATCCATATATTGTAGTATGTTGGGGGAGATGAAATAACTGAGACAAGAGATCCATATACTGTAGTATGTTGGGGAGATGAAATAACTGAGACAAGAGATCCATATACTGTAGTATGTTGGGAGAGATGAAATAACTGAGACAAGAGATCCATATACTGTAGTATGTTGGGGGAGATGAAATAACTGACAAGAGATCCATATACTGTAGTATGTTGGGAGAGATGAAATAACTGACAAGAGATCCATATACTGTAGTATGTTGGGAGAGATGAAATAACTGACAAGAGATCCATATACTGTAGTATGTTGGGGGAGATGAAATAACTGAGACAAGAGATCCGTATACTGTAGTATGTTGGGAGAGATGAAATAACTGAGACAAGAGATCCATATACTGTAGTATGTTGGGAGAGATGAAATAACTGAGACAAGAGATCCATATACTGTAGTATGTTGGGAGAGATGAAATAACTGAGACAAGAGATCCATATACTGTAGTATGTTGGGGGAGATGAAATAACTGACAAGAGATCCATATACTGTAGTATGTTGGGGGAGATGAAATAACTGAGACAAGAGATCCATATACTGTAGTATGTTGGGGGAGATGAAATAACTGACAAGAGATCCATATACTGTAGTATGTTGGGGGAGATGAAATAACTGAGACAAGAGATCCATATACTGTAGTATGTTGGGGGAGATGAAATAACTGACAAGAGATCCATATACTGTAGTATGTTGGGAGAGATGAAATAACTGAGACAAGAGATCCATATACTGTAGTATGTTGGGGGAGATGAAATAACTGACAAGAGATCCATATACTGTAGTATGTTAGGAGAGATTAAATAACTGACAAGAGATCCATATACTGTAGTATGTTGGGAGAGATGAAATAACTGAGACAAGAGATCCATATACTGTAGTATGTTGGGAGAGATGAAATAACTGACAAGAGATCCATATACTGTAGTATGTTGGGGGAGATGAAATAACTGAGACAAGAGATCCATATACTGTAGTATGTTGGGGGAGATGAAATAACTGAGACAAGAGATCCATATACTGTAGTATGTTGGGGGAGATGAAATAACTGAGACAAGAGATCCATATACTGTAGTATGTTGGGAGAGATGAAATAACTGACAAGAGATCCATATACTGTAGTATGTTGGGAGAGATGAAATAACTGACAAGAGATCCATATACTGTAGTATGTTGGGAGAGATGAAATAACTGAGACAAGAGATCCATATACTGTAGTATGTTGGGAGAGATTAAATAACTGACAAGAGATCCATATACTGTAGTATGTTGGGGGAGATGAAATAACTGAGACAAGAGATCCATATACTGTAGTATGTTGGGAGAGATGAAATAACTGAGACAAGAGATCCATATACTGTAGTATGTTGGGGGAGATGAAATAACTGAGACAAGAGATCCATATACTGTAGTATGTTGGGAGAGATGAAATAACGGAGACAAGAGATCCATATACTGTAGTATGTTGGGAGAGATGAAATAACTGAGACAAGAGATCCATATACTGTAGTATGTTGGGGGAGATGAAATAACTGAGACAAGAGATCCATATACTGTAGTATGTTGGGGGAGTTGAAATAACTGACAAGAGATCCATATACTGTAGTATGTTGGGGGAGATGAAATAACTGAGACAAGAGATCCATATACTGTAGTATGTTGGGGGATTAAAATAACTGACAAGAGATCCATATACTGTAGTATGTTGGGGGAGATGAAATAACTGAGACAAGAGATCCATATACTGTAGTATGTTGGGGGAGATGAAATAACTGAGACAAGAGATCCATATACTGTAGTATGTTGGGGAGATGAAATAACTGACAAGAGATCCATATACTGTAGTATGTTGGGGAGATGAAATAACTGAGACAAGAGATCCATATACTGTAGTATGTTGGGGGAGATGAAATAACTGAGACAAGAGATCCATATACTGTAGTATGTTGGGGGAGATGAAATAACTGAGACAAGAGATCCATATACTGTAGTATGTTGGGAGAGATTAAATAACTGAGACAAGAGATCCATATACTGTAGTATGTTGGGAGGGATGAAATAACTGAGACAAGAGATCCATATACTGTAGTATGTTGGGGGAGATGAAATAACTGAGACAAGAGATCCATATACTGTAGTATGTTGGGAGAGATGAAATAACTGAGACAAGAGATCCATATACTGTAGTATGTTGGGGGAGATGAAATAACGGAGACAAGAGATCCATTTACTGTAGTATGTTGGGGGAGATGAAATAACTGAGACAAAGAGATCCATATACTGTAGTATGTTGGGAGAGATGAAATAACGGAGACAAGAGATCCATATACTGTAGTATGTTGGGGGGATGAAATAACTGAGACAAGAGTTCCATATACTGTAGTATGTTGGGAGAGATGAAATAACTGACAAGAGATCCATATACTGTAGTATGTAAGGGAGATGAAATAACTGAGACAAGAGATCCATATACTGTAGTATGTTGGGAGAGATGAAATAACTGAGACAAGAGATCCATATACTGTAGTATGTTGGGGGAGATGAAATAACTGAGACAAGAGATCCATATACTGTAGTATGTTGGGGGAGATGAAATAACTGACAAGAGATCCATATACTGTAGTATGTTGGGAGAGATGAAATAACTGAGACAAGAGATCCATATACTGTAGTATGTTGGGAGAGATGAAATAACTGAGACAAGAGATCCATATACTGTAGTATGTTGGGGGAGATGAAATAACTGAGACAAGAGATCCATATATTGTAGTATGTTGGGGGAGATGAAATAACTGAGACAAGAGATCCATATACTGTAGTATGTTGGGGAGATGAAATAACTGAGACAAGAGATCCATATACTGTAGTATG
Source organism: Coregonus clupeaformis (assembly GCF_020615455.1). Classification (NCBI taxonomy): domain Eukaryota; kingdom Metazoa; phylum Chordata; class Actinopteri; order Salmoniformes; family Salmonidae; genus Coregonus; species Coregonus clupeaformis. The sequence continues at coordinate 273,289 of NW_025533623.1, forward strand.
TTGGGAGAGATGAAATAACTGAGACAAGAGATCCATATACTGTAGTATGTTGGGGAGATGAAATAACTGACAAGAGATCCATATACTGTAGTATGTTGGGAGAGATGAAATAACTGACAAGAGATCCATATACTGTAGTATGTTGGGAGAGATGAAATAACTGACAAGAGATCCATATACTGTAGTATGTTGGGGGAGATGAAATAACTGAGACAAGAGATCCGTATACTGTAGTATGTTGGGAGAGATGAAATAACTGAGACAAGAGATCCATATACTGTAGTATGTTGGGAGAGATGAAATAACTGAGACAAGAGATCCATATACTGTAGTATGTTGGGAGAGATGAAATAACTGAGACAAGAGATCCATATACTGTAGTATGTTGGGGGAGATGAAATAACTGACAAGAGATCCATATACTGTAGTATGTTGGGGGAGATGAAATAACTGAGACAAGAGATCCATATACTGTAGTATGTTGGGGGAGATGAAATAACTGACAAGAGATCCATATACTGTAGTATGTTGGGGAGATGAAATAACTGAGACAAGAGATCCATATACTGTAGTATGTTGGGGGAGATGAAATAACTGACAAGAGATCCATATACTGTAGTATGTTGGGAGAGATGAAATAACTGAGACAAGAGATCCATATACTGTAGTATGTTGGGGGAGATGAAATAACTGGACAAGAGATCCATATACTGTAGTATGTTAGGAGAGATTAAATAACTGACAAGAGATCCATATACTGTAGTATGTTGGGAGAGATGAAATAACTGAGACAAGAGATCCATATACTGTAGTATGTTGGGAGAGATGAAATAACTGACAAGAGATCCATATACTGTAGTATGTTGGGGGAGATGAAATAACTGAGACAAGAGATCCATATACTGTAGTATGTTGGGGGAGATGAAATAACTGAGACAAGAGATCCATATACTGTAGTATGTTGGGGGAGATGAAATAACTGAGACAAAGAGATCCATATACTGTAGTATGTTGGGAGAGATGAAATAACTGACAAGAGATCCATATACTGTAGTATGTTGGGAGAGATGAAATAACTGAGACAAGAGATCCATATACTGTAGTATGTTGGGAGAGATGAAATAACTGACAAGAGATCCATATACTGTAGTATGTTGGGGAGATGAAATAACTGAGACAAGAGATCCATATACTGTAGTATGTTGGGGGAGATGAAATAACTGAGACAAGAGATCCATATACTGTAGTATGTTGGGGAGATGAAATAACTGAGACAAGAGATCCATATACTGTAGTATGTTGGGAGAGATGAAATAACTGACAAGAGATCCATATACTGTAGTATGTTGGGAGAGATGAAATAACTGAGACAAGAGATCCATATACTGTAGTATGTTGGGAGAGATTAAATAACTGACAAGAGATCCATATACTGTAGTATGTTGGGAGAGATGAAATAACTGACAAGAGATCCATATACTGTAGTATGTTGGGGGAGATGAAATAACTGAGACAAGAGATCCATATACTGTAGTATGTTGGGAGAGATGAAATAACTGACAAGAGATCCATATACTGTAGTATGTTGGGAGAGATGAAATAACTGACAAGAGATCCATATACTGTAGTATGTTGGGAGAGATGAAATAACTGACAAGAGATCCATATACTGTAGTATGTTGGGGAGATGAAATAACTGAGACAAGAGATCCATATACTGTAGTATGTTGGGAGAGATTAAATAACTGACAAGAGATCCATATACTGTAGTATGTTGGGAGAGATTAAATAACTGACAAGAGATCCATATACTGTAGTATGTTGGGAGAGATGAAATAACTGAGACAAGAGATCCATATACTGTAGTATGTTGGGAGAGATTAAATAACTGACAAGAGATCCATATACTGTAGTATGTTGGGAGAGATTAAATAACTGACAAGAGATCCATATACTGTAGTATGTTGGGAGAGATGAAATAACTGAGACAAGAGATCCATATACTGTAGTATGTTGGGAGAGATTAAATAACTGACAAGAGATCCATATACTGTAGTATGTTGGGAGAGATGAAATAACTGAGACAAGAGATCCATATACTGTAGTATGTTGGGAGAGATGAAATAACTGACAAGAGATCCATATACTGTAGTATGTTGGGGGAGATGAAATAACTGAGACAAGAGATCCATATACTGTAGTATGTTGGGGGAGATGAAATAACTGACAAGAGATCCATATACTGTAGTATGTTGGGGGAGATGAAATAACTGAGACAAGAGATCCATATACTGTAGTATGTTGGGGGAGATGAAATAACTGAGACAAGAGATCCATATATTGTAGTATGTTGGGGGAGATGAAATAACTGAGACAAGAGATCCATATACTGTAGTATGTTGGGGAGATGAAATAACTGAGACAAGAGATCCATATACTGTAGTATGTTGGGAGAGATGAAATAACTGAGACAAGAGATCCATATACTGTAGTATGTTGGGGGAGATGAAATAACTGACAAGAGATCCATATACTGTAGTATGTTGGGAGAGATGAAATAACTGACAAGAGATCCATATACTGTAGTATGTTGGGAGAGATTAAATAACTGACAAGAGATCCATATACTGTAGTATGTTGGGAGAGATGAAATAACTGACAAGAGATCCATATACTGTAGTATGTTGGGGGAGATGAAATAACTGAGACAAGAGATCCATATACTGTAGTATGTTGGGAGAGATGAAATAACTGACAAGAGATCCATATACTGTAGTATGTTGGGAGAGATGAAATAACTGAGACAAGAGATCCATATACTGTAGTATGTTGGGAGAGATTAAATAACTGACAAGAGATCCATATACTGTAGTATGTTGGGAGAGATGAAATAACTGACAAGAGATCCATATACTGTAGTATGTTGGGGAGATGAAATAACTGAGACAAGAGATCCATATACTGTAGTATGTTGGGAGAGATGAAATAACTGACAAGAGATCCATATACTGTAGTATGTTGGGAGAGATGAAATAACTGACAAGAGATCCATATACTGTAGTATGTTGGGAGAGATGAAATAACTGACAAGAGATCCATATACTGTAGTATGTTGGGGGAGATGAAATAACTGAGACAAGAGATCCATATACTGTAGTATGTTGGGAGAGATTAAATAACTGACAAGAGATCCATATACTGTAGTATGTTGGGAGAGATTAAATAACTGACAAGAGATCCATATACTGTAGTATGTTGGGAGAGATGAAATAACTGAGACAAGAGATCCATATACTGTAGTATGTTGGGAGAGATTAAATAACTGACAAGAGATCCATATACTGTAGTATGTTGGGAGAGATTAAATAACTGACAAGAGATCCATATACTGTAGTATGTTGGGAGAGATGAAATAACTGAGACAAGAGATCCATATACTGTAGTATGTTGGGAGAGATTAAATAACTGACAAGAGATCCATATACTGTAGTATGTTGGGAGAGATGAAATAACTGAGACAAGAGATCCATATACTGTAGTATGTTGGGAGAGATGAAATAACTGACAAGAGATCCATATACTGTAGTATGTTGGGGGAGATGAAATAACTGAGACAAGAGATCCATATACTGTAGTATGTTGGGGGAGATGAAATAACTGACAAGAGATCCAATACTGTAGTATGTTGGGGAGATGAAATAACTGAGACAAGAGATCCATATACTGTAGTATGTTGGGGGAGATGAAATAACTGAGACAAGAGATCCATATATTGTAGTATGTTGGGGGAGATGAAATAACTGAGACAAGAGATCCATATACTGTAGTATGTTGGGGAGATGAAATAACTGAGACAAGAGATCCATATACTGTAGTATGTTGGGAGAGATGAAATAACTGAGACAAGAGATCCATATACTGTAGTATGTTGGGGGAGATGAAATAACTGACAAGAGATCCATATACTGTAGTATGTTGGGAGAGATGAAATAACTGACAAGAGATCCATATACTGTAGTATGTTGGGAGAGATGAAATAACTGACAAGAGATCCATATACTGTAGTATGTTGGGGGAGATGAAATAACTGAGACAAGAGATCCGTATACTGTAGTATGTTGGGAGAGATGAAATAACTGAGACAAGAGATCCATATACTGTAGTATGTTGGGAGAGATGAAATAACTGAGACAAGAGATCCATATACTGTAGTATGTTGGGAGAGATGAAATAACTGAGACAAGAGATCCATATACTGTAGTATGTTGGGGGAGATGAAATAACTGACAAGAGATCCATATACTGTAGTATGTTGGGGGAGATGAAATAACTGAGACAAGAGATCCATATACTGTAGTATGTTGGGGGAGATGAAATAACTGACAAGAGATCCATATACTGTAGTATGTTGGGGGAGATGAAATAACTGAGACAAGAGATCCATATACTGTAGTATGTTGGGGGAGATGAAATAACTGACAAGAGATCCATATACTGTAGTATGTTGGGAGAGATGAAATAACTGAGACAAGAGATCCATATACTGTAGTATGTTGGGGGAGATGAAATAACTGACAAGAGATCCATATACTGTAGTATGTTAGGAGAGATTAAATAACTGACAAGAGATCCATATACTGTAGTATGTTGGGAGAGATGAAATAACTGAGACAAGAGATCCATATACTGTAGTATGTTGGGAGAGATGAAATAACTGACAAGAGATCCATATACTGTAGTATGTTGGGGGAGATGAAATAACTGAGACAAGAGATCCATATACTGTAGTATGTTGGGGGAGATGAAATAACTGAGACAAGAGATCCATATACTGTAGTATGTTGGGGAGATGAAATAACTGAGACAAGAGATCCATATACTGTAGTATGTTGGGAGAGATGAAATAACTGACAAGAGATCCATATACTGTAGTATGTTGGGAGAGATGAAATAACTGACAAGAGATCCATATACTGTAGTATGTTGGGAGAGATGAAATAACTGAGACAAGAGATCCATATACTGTAGTATGTTGGGAGAGATTAAATAACTGACAAGAGATCCATATACTGTAGTATGTTGGGAGAGATGAAATAACTGACAAGAGATCCATATACTGTAGTATGTTGGGGGAGATGAAATAACTGAGACAAGAGATCCATATACTGTAGTATGTTGGGAGAGATGAAATAACTGACAAGAGATCCATATACTGTAGTATGTTGGGAGAGATGAAATAACTGACAAGAGATCCATATACTGTAGTATGTTGGGAGAGATGAAATAACTGACAAGAGATCCATATACTGTAGTATGTTGGGGGAGATGAAATAACTGAGACAAGAGATCCATATACTGTAGTATGTTGGGAGAGATTAAATAACTGACAAGAGATCCATATACTGTAGTATGTTGGGAGAGATTAAATAACTGACAAGAGATCCATATACTGTAGTATGTTGGGAGAGATGAAATAACTGAGACAAGAGATCCATATACTGTAGTATGTTGGGAGAGATTAAATAACTGACAAGAGATCCATATACTGTAGTATGTTGGGAGAGATTAAATAACTGACAAGAGATCCATATACTGTAGTATGTTGGGAGAGATGAAATAACTGAGACAAGAGATCCATATACTGTAGTATGTTGGGAGAGATTAAATAACTGACAAGAGATCCATATACTGTAGTATGTTGGGAGAGATGAAATAACTGAGACAAGAGATCCATATACTGTAGTATGTTGGGAGAGATGAAATAACTGAGATAAGAGATCCATATACTGTAGTATATTGGGAGAGATGAAATAACTGAGACAAGAGATCCATATACTGTAGTATGTTGGGGGAGATGAAATAACTGAGACAAGAGATCCATATACTGTAGTATGTTGGGGGAGATGAAATAACTGAGACAAGAGATCCATATACTGTAGTATGTTGGGGGAGATGAAATAACTGAGACAAGAGATCCATATACTGTAGTATGTTGGGGGAGATGAAATAACTGACAAGAGATCCATATACTGTAGTATGTTGGGAGAGATGAAATAACTGAGACAAGAGATCCATATACTGTAGTATGTTGGGAGAGATGAAATAACTGAGACAAGAGATCCATATACTGTAGTATGTTGGGGGAGATGAAATAACTGAGACAAGAGATCCATATACTGTAGTATGTTGGGAGAGATGAAATAACTGAGACAAGAGATCCATATACTGTAGTATGTTGGGGGAGATGAAATAACTGAGACAAGAGATCCATATACTGTAGTATGTTGGGAGAGATGAAATAACTGAGACAAGAGATCCATATACTGTAGTATGTTGGGGGAGATGAAATAACTGAGACAAGAGATCCATATACTGTAGTGTGTTGGGGGAGATGAAATAACTGAGACAAGAGATCCATATACTGTAGTGTGTTGGGAGAGATGAAATAACTGAGACAAGAGATCCATATAGTGTAGTATGTTGGGGGAGATGAAATAACTGAGACAAGAGATCCATATACTGTAGTATGTTGGGGGAGATGAAATAACTGAGACAAGAGATCCATATACTGTAGTATGTTGGGAGAGATGAAATAACTGAGACAAGAGATCCATATGCTGTAGTATGTTGGGGGAGATGAAATAACTGAGACAAGAGTTCCATATACTGTAGTATGTTGGGAGAGATGAAATAACTGAGACAAGAGATCCATATACTGTAGTATGTTGGGGGAGATGAAATAACTGACAAGAGATCCATATACTGTAGTATGTTGGGGGAGATGAAATAACTGACAAGAGATCCATATACTGTAGTATGTTGGGAGAGATGAAATAACTGAGACAAGAGATCCATATACTGTAGTATGTTGGGGGAGATGAAATAACTGACAAGAGATCCATATACTGTAGTATGTTGGGAGAGATGAAATAACTGAGACAAGAGATCCATATACTGTAGTATGTTGGGAGAGATGAAATAACTGAGACAAGAGATCCATATACTGTAGTATGTTGGGGGGAGATGAAATAACTGAGACAAGAGATCCATATACTGTAGTATGTTGGGGGAGATGAAATAACTGAGACAAGAGATCCATATACTGTAGTATGTTGGGGGAGATGAAATAACTGAGACAAGAGATCCATATAATGTAGTATGTTGGGGGAGATGAAATAACTGAGACAAGAGATCCATATACTGTAGTATGTTGGGGGAGATGAAATAACTGAGACAAGAGATCCATATACTGTAGTATGTTGGGAGAGATGAAATAACTGAGACAAGAGATCCATAAACTGTAGTGTGTTGGGGGAGATGAAATAACTGAGACAAGAGATCCATATACTGTAGTATGTTGGGAGAGATGAAATAACTGAGACAAGAGATCCATATACTGTAGTATGTTGGGGGAGATGAAATAACTGAGACAAGAGATCCATATACTGTAGTATGTTGGGAGAGATGAAATAACTGAGACAAGAGATCCATAAACTGTAGTATGTTGGGGGAGATGAAATAACTGAGACAAGAGATCCATATACTGTAGTATGTTGGGGGAGATGAAATAACTGAGACAAGAGATCCATATACTGTAGTATGTTGGGGGAGATGAAATAACTGACAAGAGATCCATATACTGTAGTGTGTTGGGGGGGATGAAATAACTGAGACAAGAGATCCATATACTGTAGTATGTTGGGGGAGTTGAAATAACTGAGACAAGAGATCCATATACTGTAGTATGTTGGGGGAGATGAAATAACTGACAAGAGATCCATATACTGTAGTATGTTGGGAGAGATGAAATAACTGAGACAAGAGATCCATATACTGTAGTATGTTGGGGGAGATGAAATAACTGAGACAAGAGATCAATATACTGTAGTATGTTGGGAGAGATGAAATAACTGAGACAAGAGATCCATATACTGTAGTATGTTGGGGGAGATGAAATAACGGAGACAAGAGATCCATTTACTGTAGTATGTTGGGGGAGATGAAATAACTGAGACAAGAGATCCATATACTGTAGTATGTTGGGAGAGATGAAATAACGGAGACAAGAGATCCATATACTGTAGTATGTTGGGGGAGATGAAATAACTGAGACAAGAGATCCATATACTGTAGTATGTTGGGAGAGATGAAATAACTGACAAGAGATCCATATACTGTAGTATGTAAGGGGAGATGAAATAACTGAGACAAGAGATCCATATACTGTAGTATGTTGGGAGAGATGAAATAACTGAGACAAGAGATCCATATACTGTAGTATGTTGGGGGAGATGAAATAACTGAGACAAGAGATCCATATACTGTAGTATGTTGGGGGAGATGAAATAACTGACAAGAGATCCATATACTGTAGTATGTTGGGAGAGATGAAATAACTGAGACAAGAGATCCATATACTGTAGTATGTTGGGAGAGATGAAATAACTGAGACAAGAGATCCATATACTGTAGTATGTTGGGGGAGATGAAATAACTGAGACAAGAGATCCATATATTGTAGTATGTTGGGGGAGATGAAATAACTGAGACAAGAGATCCATATACTGTAGTATGTTGGGGAGATGAAATAACTGAGACAAGAGATCCATATACTGTAGTATGTTGGGAGAGATGAAATAACTGAGACAAGAGATCCATATACTGTAGTATGTTGGGGGAGATGAAATAACTGACAAGAGATCCATATACTGTAGTATGTTGGGAGAGATGAAATAACTGACAAGAGATCCATATACTGTAGTATGTTGGGAGAGATGAAATAACTGACAAGAGATCCATATACTGTAGTATGTTGGGGGAGATGAAATAACTGAGACAAGAGATCCGTATACTGTAGTATGTTGGGAGAGATGAAATAACTGAGACAAGAGATCCATATACTGTAGTATGTTGGGAGAGATGAAATAACTGAGACAAGAGATCCATATACTGTAGTATGTTGGGAGAGATGAAATAACTGAGACAAGAGATCCATATACTGTAGTATGTTGGGGGAGATGAAATAACTAGACAAGAGATCCATATACTGTAGTATGTTGGGGGAGATGAAATAACTGAGACAAGAGATCCATATACTGTAGTATGTTGGGGGAGATGAAATAACTGAGACAAGAGATCCATATACTGTAGTATGTTGGGGAGATGAAATAACTGAGACAAGAGATCCATATACTGTAGTATGTTGGGAGAGATGAAATAACTGAGACAAGAGATCCATATACTGTAGTATGTTGGGGGAGATGAAATAACTGACAAGAGATCCATATACTGTAGTATGTTAGGAGAGATTAAATAACTGACAAGAGATCCATATACTGTAGTATGTTGGGAGAGATGAAATAACTGAGACAAGAGATCCATATACTGTAGTATGTTGGGAGAGATGAAATAACTGACAAGAGATCCATATACTGTAGTATGTTGGGGGAGATGAAATAACTGAGACAAGAGATCCATATACTGTAGTATGTTGGGGGAGATGAAATAACTGAGACAAGAGATCCATATACTGTAGTATGTTGGGGGAGATGAAATAACTGAGACAAGAGATCCATATACTGTAGTATGTTGGGAAAGATGAAATAACTGACAAGAGATCCATATACTGTAGTATGTTGGGAGAGATGAAATAACTGACAAGAGATCCATATACTGTAGTATGTTGGGAGAGATGAAATAACTGAGACAAGAGATCCATATACTGTAGTATGTTGGGAGAGATTAAATAACTGACAAGAGATCCATATACTGTAGTATGTTGGGGAGAGATGAAATAACTGACAAGAGATCCATATACTGTAGTATGTTGGGGGAGATGAAATAACTGAGACAAGAGATCCATATACTGTAGTATGTTGGGAGAGATGAAATAACTGACAAGAGATCCATATACTGTAGTATGTTGGGAGAGATGAAATAACTGACAAGAGATCCATATACTGTAGTATGTTGGGAGAGATGAAATAACTGACAAGAGATCCATATACTGTAGTATGTTGGGGGAGATGAAATAACTGAGACAAGAGATCCATATACTGTAGTATGTTGGGGAGAGATTAAATAACTGACAAGAGATCCATATACTGTAGTATGTTGGGAGAGATTAAATAACTGACAAGAGATCCATATACTGTAGTATGTTGGGAGAGATGAAATAACTGAGACAAGAGATCCATATACTGTAGTATGTTGGGAGAGATTAAATAACTGACAAGAGATCCATATACTGTAGTATGTTGGGAGAGATTAAATAACTGACAAGAGATCCATATACTGTAGTATGTTGGGAGAGATGAAATAACTGAGACAAGAGATCCATATACTGTAGTATGTTGGGAGAGATTAAATAACTGACAAGAGATCCATATACTGTAGTATGTTGGGAGAGATGAAATAACTGAGACAAGAGATCCATATACTGTAGTATGTTGGGAGAGATGAAATAACTGAGATAAGAGATCCATATACTGTAGTATATTGGGAGAGATGAAATAACTGAGACAAGAGATCCATATACTGTAGTATGTTGGGGGAGATGAAATAACTGAGACAAGAGATCCATATACTGTAGTATGTTGGGGGAGATGAAATAACTGAGACAAGAGATCCATATACTGTAGTATGTTGGGGGAGATGAAATAACTGAGACAAGAGATCCATATACTGTAGTATGTTGGGGGAGATGAAATAACTGACAAGAGATCCATATACTGTAGTATGTTGGGAGAGATGAAATAACTGAGACAAGAGATCCATATACTGTAGTATGTTGGGGGAGATGAAATAACTGAGACAAGAGATCCATATACTGTAGTATGTTGGGAGAGATGAAATAATTGAGACAAGAGATCCATATACTGTAGTATGTTGGGGGAGATGAAATAACTGAGACAAGAGATCCATATACTGTAGTATGTTGGGAGAGATGAAATAACTGAGACAAGAGATCCATATACTGTAGTATGTTGGGGGGAGATGAAATAACTGAGACAAGAGATCCATATACTGTAGTGTGTTGGGGGAGATGAAATAACTGAGACAAGAGATCCATATACTGTAGTGTGTTGGGAGAGATGAAATAACTGAGACAAGAGATCCATATACTGTAGTATGTTGGGGGAGATGAAATAACTGAGACAAGAGATCCATATACTGTAGTATGTTGGGGGAGATGAAATAACTGAGACAAGAGATCCATATACTGTAGTATGTTGGGAGAGATGAAATAACTGAGACAAGAGATCCATATGCTGTAGTATGTTGGGGGAGATGAAATAACTGAGACAAGAGTTCCATATACTGTAGTATGTTGGGAGAGATGAAATAACTGAGACAAGAGATCCATATACTGTAGTATGTTGGGGGAGATGAAATAACTGACAAGAGATCCATATACTGTAGTATGTTGGGGGAGATGAAATAACTGACAAGAGATCCATATACTGTAGTATGTTGGGAGAGATGAAATAACTGAGACAAGAGATCCATATACTGTAGTATGTTGGGGGAGATGAAATAACTGACAAGAGATCCATATACTGTAGTATGTTGGGAGAGATGAAATAACTGAGACAAGAGATCCATATACTGTAGTATGTTGGGAGAGATGAAATAACTGAGACAAGAGATCCATATACTGTAGTATGTTGGGGGAGATGAAATAACTGAGACAAGAGATCCATATACTGTAGTATGTTGGGGGAGATGAAATAACTGAGACAAGAGATCCATATACTGTAGTATGTTGGGGGAGATGAAATAACTGAGACAAGAGATCCATATACTGTAGTATGTTGGGGGAGATGAAATAACTGAGACAAAGAGATCCATATACTGTAGTATGTTGGGGGAGATGAAATAACTGAGACAAGAGATCCATATACTGTAGTATGTTGGGAGAGATGAAATAACTGAGACAAGAGATCCATAAACTGTAGTGTGTTGGGGGAGATGAAATAACTGAGACAAGAGATCCATATACTGTAGTATGTTGGGAGAGATGAAATAACTGAGACAAGAGATCCATAAACTGTAGTATGTTGGGGGAGATGAAATAACTGAGACAAGAGATCCATATACTGTAGTATGTTGGGGGAGATGAAATAACTGAGACAAGAGATCCATATACTGTAGTATGTTGGGGGAGATGAAATAACTGAGACAAGAGATCCATATACTGTAGTATGTTGGGGGAGATGAAATAACTGACAAGAGATCCATATACTGTAGTGTGTTGGGGGAGATGAAATAACTGAGACAAGAGATCCATATACTGTAGTATGTTGGGGGAGTTGAAATAACTGAGACAAGAGATCCATATACTGTAGTATGTTGGGGGAGATGAAATAACTGACAAGAGATCCATATACTGTAGTATGTTGGGAGAGATGAAATAACTGAGACAAGAGATCCATATACTGTAGTATGTTGGGAGAGATGAAATAACTGAGACAAGAGATCCATATACTGTAGTATGTTGGGGAGATGAAATAACTGAGACAAGAGATCCATATACTGTAGTATGTTGGGGGGAGATGAAATAACTGAGACAAGAGATCCATATACTGTAGTATGTTGGGGGAGATGAAATAACTGACAAGAGATCCATATACTGTAGTGTGTTGGGGGAGATGAAATAACTGAGACAAGAGATCCATATACTGTAGTATGTTGGGGGAGTTGAAATAACTGAGACAAGAGATCCATATACTGTAGTATGTTGGGAGAGATGAAATAACTGAGACAAGAGATCCATAAATCAAATCAAATCAAATCAAATCAAATTTTATTGGTCACATGCGCCGAATACAACAGGTGCAGACATTACAGTGAAATGCTTACTTACAGCCCTTAACCAACAGTGCATTTATTTTAAACAAAAAAGTAAGAATAAAACAACAACAAAAAAAGTGTTGAGAAAAAAAGAGCAGAAGTAAAATAAAGTGACAGTAGGGAGGCTATATATACAGTAAAATAAAGTGACAGTAGGGAGGCTATATATACAGGGGGGTACCGTTGCAGAGTCAATGTGGGGGGCACCCGGCTAGTTGAGGTAGTTGAGGTAATATGTACATGTGGGTAGAGTTAAAGTGACTATGCATAAATACTTACTTAACAGAGTAGCAGCAGCGTAAAAAGGATGGGGTGGGGGCAGTGCAAATAGTCCGGGTAGCCATGATTAGCTGTTCAGGAGTCTTATGGCTCGGGGGTAGAAGCTGTTGAGAAGTCTTTTGGACCTAGACTTGGCACTCCGGTACCGCTTGCCGTCGCGGTAGCAGAGAGAACAGTCTATGACTAGGGTGGCTGGAGTCTTTGACAATTTTGAGGGCCTTCCTCTGACACCGCCTGGTATAGAGGTCCTGGATGGCAGGGAGCTTTGCCCCAGTGATGTACTGGGCCGTACGCACTACCCTCTGTAGTGCCTTGCGGTCAGAGGCCAAGCAGTTGCCATACCAGGCGGTGATGCAACCAGTCAGGATGCTCTCGATGGTGCAGCTGTAGAATTTTTGAGGATCTGAGGACCCATGCCAAATCTTTTTAGTCTCCTGAGGGGGAATAGGCTTTGTCGTGCCCTCTTCACGACTGTCTTGGTGTGTTTGGACCATGATAGTTCGTTGGTGATGTGACACCAAGGAACTTGAAGCTCTCAACCTGTTCCACTACAGCCCCGTCGATGAGAATGGGGGCGTGCTCAGTCCTCTTTTTTTCCTGTAGTCCACAATCATCTCCTTTGTCTTGGTCACGTTGAGGGAGAGGTTGTTGTCCTGGCACCACACGGCCAGATCTCTGACCTCCTCCCCTATAGGCTGTCTCATCGTTGTCGGTGATCAGGCCTACCACTGTTGTGTCGTCGGCAAACTTAATGATGGTGTTGGAGTCGTGCCTGGCCATGCAGTCATGGGTGAACAGAGAGTACAGGAGGGACTGAGCACGCACCCCCTGAGGGGCCCCCGTGTTGAGGATCAGTGTGGCAGATGTGTTGTTACCTACCCTTACCACCTGGGGGCGGCCCGTCAGGAAGTCCAGGATCCAGTTGCAGAGGGAGGTGTTTAGTCCCAGGATCCTTAGCTTAGTGATGAGCTTAGAGGGCACTATGGTGTTGAATGCTGAGCTGTAGTCAATGAATAGCATTCTCACGTAGGTGTTCCTCTTGTCCAGGTGGGAAAGGGCAGTGTGGAGTGCGATAGAGATTGCATCATAAACTGTAGTGTGTTGGGGGAGATGAAATAACTGACAAGAGATCCATATACTGTAGTATGTTGGGAGAGATGAAATAACGGAGACAAGAGATCCATATACTGTAGTATGTTGGGAGAGATGAAATAACTGACAAGAGATCCATATACTGTAGTATGTTGGGGGAGATGAAATAACTGACAAGAGATCCATATACTGTAGTATGTTGGGAGAGATGAAATAACTGAGACAAGAGATCCATATACTGTAGTATGTTGGGGGAGATGAAATAACTGAGACAAGAGATCCATATACTGTAGTATGTTGGGAGAGATGAAATAACGGAGACAAGAGATCCATATACTGTAGTATGTTGGGGGAGATGAAATAACTGAGACAAGAGATCCATATACTGTAGTATGTTGGGAGAGATGAAATAACTGAGACAAGAGATCCATATACTGTAGTATGTTGGGGGAGATGAAATAACTGACAAGAGATCCATATACTGTAGTATGTTGGGGGAGATGAAATAACTGAGACAAGAGATCCATATACTGTAGTATGTTGGGAGAGATGAAATAACTGTCAAGAGATCCATATACTGTAGTATGTTGGGGGAGATGAAATAACTGAGACAAGAGATCCATATACTGTAGTATGTTGGGAGAGATGAAATAACTGAGACAAGAGATCCATATACTGTAGTATGTTGGGAGAGATGAAATAACTGAGACAAGAGATCCATATACTGTAGTATGTTGGGAGAGATGAAATAACTGACAAGAGATCCATATACTGTAGTATGTTGGGAGAGATGAAATAACTGACAAGAGATCCATATACTGTAGTGTGTTGGGAGAGATGAAATAACTGAGACAAGAGATCCATATACTGTAGTATGTTGGGAGAGATGAAATAACTGAGACAAGAGATCCATATACTGTAGTATGTTGGGAGAGATGAAATAACTGACAAGAGATCCATATACTGTGGGAGACTCCCCAAACATATGGAAGAAGGTACTCTGGTCAGATGAGACTAAAATTGAGCTTTCTGTCATCAAGGCAAAGGGTGGCTATTTGAAGAATCTCAAATATTAAATATATTTTGATTTGTTTAACACTTTTTTGGTTACTACATGATTCCATATGTGTTATTTCATAGTTTTGATGTCTTCACTATTATTCTACAATGTAATAACTAGTAAAAATAAAGAAAAACCCTTGAATGAGTAGGTTTGTCCAAAACTTTGACTAGTAGTGTAGATCATATCAAAGTCTAAATCCAACCTGGTTTTTCTATTTTACTGTAGTCTATTTTACTGTAGTCTACTGTAGTCTTCAAAATAAATAAATAAACAAAACTCTCTCTCTCTCTCTGTCTCTCTCTGTCACAAGCCGGGCTAGAAACTCCGGTCTCAGATGTGGAGAGCTGGGGGTACTACCCCTTAGCCACAGAGGAGGTGTTGTAGGACCCAAATGAAACACCCAAGGCAATACTCCAGGCAAGTAGATTTAATGTTCCAAAACAGGAGGCAAAACAAAACAACTCCACGAGGGGAGAAAAACAAACTAAAGATAACTTTGAACAACTTACTAGGACTGACACGGTGGGACAAAGCAGGAGACACCTAGTCAGGACGCAATAACCAAGTGAGAAACAAGGGGAAAACACACAGCTAAAATACACAAGGGGAAACAAGGCACAGGTGACCTGGATCAAGCTAATTAGGACACATGAGGAAGAACTAAGGCAGAGGGGGAACACAGATGACCTCTAGAGGCCCGGAGACAAACAGGAGGCAGGAAGCTGACACACACGAGGAAGAACTAAGGCAGAGGGGGAACACAGATGACCTCTAGAGGCCTGGGGAGACAAACAGGAGGCAGGAAGCTGACAGGACCCCCTCCTCTAGGAACGACTCCTGGCGTTCCTTCCAGAACACCCTGGCCCCAGGGTGCGAAAATCTCGGATCAAACCTGGGTCCAGGATGTCCCTGGCTGGAACCCAGAGCGCTCCTCCGGCCCGTAGCCCTCCCAGTCCACCAGATACTGCAGAGAGTTCTGGACCCTCCGGGAGTCCAGTATCCGGCGGACTGTGTAGGCTGGCTGGCCGTCAATGATCCTGGGAGGTGGCGGGGTCTTGTGTGGGGGCAAAGGGAGAAGACAAGACAGGTTTAAGGAGTGAAACATGGAAAGTGGGGTTAACTCTAAGGGAGCGAGGAGAACCAAACGATACGACACAGGGTTAACCTTTCTAGCAATGCGGAAAGGCCCGATGTATCTCTGGGAAAGCTTCCTGGATTCGACCCGGAGGGGCAGGTTCTTAGTGGCCAACCAAACTCTCTGACCAGCTCGGAAACTAGGGGGCCCGGCGGTGGCAATTAGCCTGACTTTGGTATCTCTGGGAGGTCCGAAGGAGGGCACGCCTGGCCTTCTTCCAGGTCCGCCTACAGCGTTGGACAAAGCGCTGGGCCGAGGGAACACCAACTTGCCGCCTCCTCTGGGAAACAATGGAGGGTTGTAACCGAACTGGCATTCGAAGGGGACAATCCGGTGGCTGAGGACTGGAGGGTGTTGTGGGCATATTCAGCCCAAATGATATAGGTGGCCCAAGACGTGGGATTACTGGCCGCCATACACCGCAGGGTGGTCTCCAGATCCTGATTGATCCGTTCCGTTTGGCCATTAGACTCTGGATGGAACCCCGACGATAGGCTGGCTGTGGCCCCAACAAGCCTGCAGAAGGCCCCCAAAACCGGGACGAGAATTGGGGACCTCGGTCAGAGACCACGTCCAGGGGAATACCAAATATCCGGAAGACATGGTTCATGAGGAGCTCAGTCAGTCTCCTTAGCCGAGGGCAGCTTGGGCAGGGGAATAAACCGGGCAGCCTTAGAGAACCGGTCTACCACCACTAGGATGACGGTGTTGCCCTGGGATAGAGGAAGTCCCGTAACAAAGTCCAGAGAAAGGTGTGACCATGGCCTTCGAGGAACAGGTAAGGGATGGAGCAGTCCCTGGGGTCGCTGGCGTGTCGACTTTCCTGGTTGCACACAGGGCAGGCCTCAACATAGACCTGCACGTCCTTCTTGATGGACGGCCACCAAAACCGCCGTCGGAGGAACTCCAGTGTGCGAAGCACTGCCTGGATGGCATGTCAAGGGCGACTCGCGACCCCACTGCAAGACGCGGCCCCGAACAGAGAGAGGAACGTACAGGCGACCGGCAGGACCACCGCCTGGATCGGGCTCCTGGACAAGAGCTTCTCGTACCCCTCTTCTAGTTCCCACTGAAGAGGTGCGACGATCCTAGACCTCGGAATAATCGATGCCAAGGGCTTCTCTTGTAACTCGGGAGAATAGACTCGAGACAGAGCATCCGGCTTGGACGTTCTTGGTGCCAGGTCGGTAAGTCAGGAGGAACTGGAATCGATTAAAGAAAAGGGACCATCGTGCTTGCCGAGGGTTCATCCGCTTAGCCTGTTGGAGATATTCCAGGTTCTTGTGGTCTGTGAGAACCTGGAAAGGGTGCTGAGCCCCCTCAAGCCAATGGCGCCACTCTTCCAATGCCAGTTTTACCGCAAGCAACCTCTAGATCCCCCACGTGGTAGTTGCGCTCGGCCTCAGACAGGCGGCGAGACATGAAGGCACAAGGGTGTAATCTCCCATCCGCACCCCTCTGTGACAGGACGGCTCCCACCCCCACCTCAGAGGCGTCCACCTCCACCACGAAAGGTCTCTCTGGGTCAGGGGTCACCAGAATCGGAGCAGACGTGAAGCGGCGCTTGAGATCCTCGAAGGCCCCTGCTGCTTCCGGACCCCAGTGAATCTTGGTCCCTCCTCCCTTGTAAGCGTCGTCAAGGGGGCTACCACCGAGCTGAAATTCTTAATGAACTTCCGATAGAAGTTAGAAAAGCCAATGAACCGTTGAACCTCCTTGACCGTGGGCAGGTGTGGGCCAATCGTGGACCGCCTTGACCTTCTTGGGGATCCATCTCTAGGTGCCCGGGAGTGACAATAAACCCGAGAAACTGAGTCTGAGAAACATGAAATTCACACTTCTCAGGCTTAACGTAGAGGTGATTGTCAAGGAGCCTCTGGAGAACCCTGCTAACATGCCCCTCATGCTCCTTCAGTGACCTCGAGAAGATGAGGATATCGTCCAGGTAACGAAGACGAACAGATTAAGCATATCCGGAGAACATCATTAATCAGGGCTTGGAATACTGCGGGGGCATTGGTGAGCCCGAACGGCATCACCCGATATTCATAGTGCCCCGTGGGCGTGTTGAACGCCGTCTTCCATTCGCTCTCCTTGCCGGATCCGCACGAGATGGTAAGCATTGCGGAGATCCAGCTTAGTAAAAATGGAAGCCCCTTGAAGCAGCTCAAAAGCAGTGGCCATGAGAGGAAGGGGGTATCGATTCCGAACCGTGATCTTGTTGAGTCCCCGGTAATCAATACAAGGCCTAAGACCCCGTCTTTCTTTTCAACAAAAAGAAGCCCGCCCCAGCCGGGGAAGTAGAGGCATAGATGAGGCCGGCTGCCAAGGACTCCTTAATGTAGGTGTCCATAGCTGCGTGCTCGGGGAGGACAAGGAAAAGATCCGACCTCTAGGAGGGCAGCACCCGGGAGTAGATCAATGGCACAGTCATACGTGCGATGAGGCGGTAAGGAAGTAGCCCGGGCCTTGCTGAACACTGCCTTGAACCGATGGTAAACACTGGGGACTCGGGAGACGTCAACAGACTCTTGAAACTGGGTACTAGGGGCTGAGGGACTCTGTAGCATGCAGGTGAGTTGGCAGGCGGGACCCCAGCTTAGAATGGTGCCCGTAGGCCAGTCGATCTGGGGATTATGTCTGCATAGCCAAGGGTGACCCAGGATAATAGGATACTCGGGGAGAGTCAATGAGATAGAAGGTCTCCTCCTGCTGGTGTTGGAGAGATGGTAAGTCGCAGGGACTGAGTCGCCTCGGTAACCTTTCCTGGTTCCAGAGGTCTGCCATCTAAGGCTGTAACTGCCTGGGGTTGAGGAAGTAGTTGGGTAGGGATCTTAAGTTCCTTAGCCAAGGTTACATCCAGGAAATCACCTGCGGCACCGGAATCGATCATAGCCTGGACCCGATGCTGGTGGCCCCCAGGACAGAGTGGCTGGAATAGCCAGGACAGCGTTAGTAGGAGGCGCTCTAACTCTCCCCATCACAGCCCTCCTGTAGCTGGGCGGGGACAGGCGTTTCCCGAAAGCTCGGGGCAAGCGGAGCGGAAGTGGCCCGCAACCCCGCAGTAGAGGCACCGACGTTCCCTCATGCGACGTTCCCTTTCGTTGGGAGAAAGCCTGGAACGGCCTAACTGCATGCTCTCCGGGGAATCCTGGAGCAGTTCAGGAGCCGGGGAAGCTCTGAATGACGGAGTCCAAACAGGAGAAACAGAGCTGCTCAGAGGAACTTGGGAATGAGACACCTGACGGCGAGCCGTTCTCCGCTCTCTTAGACGATTGTCCAGGCGGATGGCCAAGGCTATGAGGGACTCGAGATCACCAGCTGGTTCTCGGGTGGCTAACTCATCTTGAAGGGGCTCAGATAACCCTCCCTGAAAGCAGACCCTCAGCGCTTCATCATTCCATCCGCTCCTTGCTGCTTGGTCCGGAAATCAATGGCAAAATCTGCCGTGGCTCGGGGCCCCTGGACGGAGAGACAGTAGGCGCTTGGAAGCCTCCCGCCCACTGACAGGATGATCGAACACCCGCTTGAACTCTTCTACAAATGCAGCGTGGGGAGTCACAACAGGCCTCCTGGGCCTGCCACACCGCGAGAAGCCCAGGCGAGCGCCTTGTCTGAAAGAAGGGTAATGATGTAGGCAATCTTGGAACGGTCTGTGGGAAAACTTGAGGGTTGGAGCTCGAAGGTGAGGGAGCATTGGGTGAGGAAACCCTGGCAAGAGCTTGGATCCCCAGAAAAGGGCTTGGGAGGTGGTAAGTCGGGGCTCCGCCAACCGAGACGACCTGTCGTCACTGGGGGGTGACCTGGGGGAAGGGAGAGGACCAGGGAGGCGTTCAAAGAGCTGGCGGAGGGAACTCATCATTTCGGCCAGGAGTTGAGAATGACTAGCCATCAGCTCCTCTTGTCGGCTGAGAACGGCTTCATGGCGCTGGAAAGAAGCCTCATGTCGAGTGATCACCGCCAACAGGTCCGGGGAACTGAGTGTTTCTGGGTCCATGATTGACTTGGTTATTCTGTCACAAGCCGGGCTAGAAACTCCGGTCTCAGATGTGGAGAGCTGGGGTACTACCCTTAGCCACAGAGGAGGTGTTGTAGGACCCAAATGAAACACCCAAGGCAATACTCCAGGCAAGTAGATTTAATGTTCCAAAACAGGAGGCAAAACAAAACAACTCCACGAGGGGAGAAAAACAAACTAAAGATAACTTTGAACAACTTACTAGGACTGACACGGTGGACAAAGCAGGAGACACCTAGTCAGGACGCAACAACCAAGTGAGAAACAAGGGGAAAACACACAGCTAAAATACACAAGGGGAAACAAGGCACAGGTGACCTGGATCAAGCTAATTAGGACACATGAGGAAGAACTAAGGCAGAGGGGAACACAGATGACCTCTAGAGGCCCGGAGACAAACAGGAGGCAGGAAGCTGACACACACGAGGAAGAACTAAGGCAGAGGGGAACACAGATGACCTCTAGAGGCCTGGAGACAAACAGGAGGCAGGAAGCTGACACTCTCTCTCTCTCTCTCTCTCTCTCTCTCTCTCTCTCTCTCTCTCTCTCTCTCTCTCTCTCTCTCTCTCTCTCTCTCTCTCTCTCTCTCTCTCTCTGAATGCATTCTGATCCTGGATTAATAATTTCAGATGGTTTATTTAGAATTATGCTTTCTGTTTGCTCTCCTGCCTCACTCATCTCTAGAATAAAGCCATGGATTATACATAGTCATACTGAGGACAATCCTCACGCAATGTTTGTGTGTGTGTGTTTGTTTTTGTGTGTGTGTTTGTGTGTGGGTGTAGAGAACAGAACAGAACAGAGATTGGACTGTGTTCTATGTTCTGTGCTGTGTTCTATGTCCTGTGTTGTATGCTCTGTGTTCTGTGTTCTATGTTCTATGCTCTTTGTTCTGTGTTCTATGTTCTATGCTCTGTGTTCTATATTCTATGTACAGTTGAAGTCGGAAGTTTACATACACTTAGGTTGGAGTCATTAAAACTTGTTTTTCTACCACTCCACAAATTTCTTGTTAACAAACTATCGTTTTGGCAAGTTGGTTAGGACATCTACTTTGTGCATGACACAAGTAATTTTTCCAACAATTGTTTACAGACAGATTATTTCACTTATAATTCACTGTATCACAATTCCAGTGTGTCAGAAGTTTACATACACTAAGTTGACTGTGTCTTTAAACAGCTTGAAAAATTCCAGAAAATTATGTCATGGCTTTAGAAGCTTCTGATAGGCTAATTGACATGATTTGAGTCAATTGGAGGTGTACCTGTGGATGTATTTCAAGGTCTACCTTCAAACTCAGTGCCTCTTTGCTTGACATCATGGGAAAATCTAAAGAAATCAGCCAAGACCTCAGAAGAAATATTATAGACCTCCACAAGTCTGGTTCATCCTTGGGAGCAATTTCCAAATGCCTGAAGGTACCACGTAAGCAAGTATAAACACCATGGGACCACACAGCCGTCATACCGCTCAGGAAGGAGACGTGGTTCTGTCTCCTAGAGATGAACGTACTTTGGTGCGAAAAGTGCAAATCAATCCCAGAACAACAGCAAAGGACCTTGTGAAGATCCTGGAGGAAACAGGTACAAAGGTATCTATATCCACAGTAAAACGAGTCCTATATCGACATAACCTGAAAGGCCACTCAGCAAGGAAGAAGCCACTGCTCCAAAACAGCCATAAAAAGCAAGACTACAGTTTGCAACTGCACATGGGGACAAAGATCATACTTTTGGAAAAATGTCCTCTGGTCTGATGAAACAAAAATAGAACTGTTTGGTCATAATGACCATCGTTATGTTTGGAGGAAAAAAGGGGGGGCTTGCAAAGTCAAGAACACCATCCCAACCGTGAAGCACGGGGGTGGCAGCATCATGCTGTGGGGCTGCTTTGCTGCAGGAGGGACTGGTGCACTTCACAAAATAGATGGCATCATGACGAAGGAAAATTATGTGGATATATTGAAGCAACATCTCAAGACATCAGTCAGGAAGTTAAAGCTTGGTCGCAAATGGGTCTTCCAAATGGACAATGACCCCAAGCACACTTCCAAAGTTGTGGCAAAATGGCTTAAGGACAACAAAGTCAAGGTATTGGAGTGGCCATCACAAAGCCCTGACCTCAATCCTATAGAAAATTTGTGGGCAGAACTGAAAAAGCGTGTGCGAGCAAGGAGGCCTACAAACCTGACTCAGTTAAACCAGCTCTGTCAGGAGAAATGGGCCAACATTCACCCAACTTATTATGGGAAGGCTACCCGAAACGTTTGACCCAAGTTAGACAATGTAAAGGCAATGCTACCAAATACTAATTGAATGTATGTAAACTTCTGACCCAATGTGAATGTGATGAAAGAAATAAAAGCTGAAATAAATAATTCTCTCTACTATCATTCTGACATTTCACATTCTTAAAATAAAGTGGTGATCCTAACTGACCTAAGACAGGGAATTTTTACTTGGATTAAATGTCAGGAATTGTGAAAAAACTGAGTTTAAATGTATTTGGCTAAGGTGTATGTAAACTTCCGACTTTCAACTGTACTAAACTCAGCAAAAAAAGAAACGTCCCTTTTTCAGGACCCTGTCTTTCAAAAATAATTTGTAAAAATCCAAATAACTTCACAGATCTTCATTATAAAGGGTTTAAATACTGTTTCCCATGCTTGTTCAATTAACCATAAACAATTAATGAACATGCACCTGCGGAACGGTCGTTAAGACACTAACAGCTTACAGACGGTAGGCAATTAAGGTCACAGTTATGAAAACTTAGGACACTAAAGAGGCCTTTCTACTGACTCTGAAAAACACCAAAAGAAAGATGCCCAGGGTCCCTGCTCATCTGCGTGAACGTGCCTTAGGCATGCTGCAAGGAGGCATGAGGACTGCAGATGTGGCCAGGGCAATAAATTGCAATGTCCGTACTGTGAGAAGCCTAAGACAGCGCTACAGGGAGACAGGAAGGACAGCTGATTGTCCTCGCAGTGGCAGACCACGTGTAACAACACCTGCACAGGATCGGTACATCCGAACATCACACCTGCGGGACAGGTACAGGATGGCAACGACAACTGCCCGAGTTACACCAGGAACGCACAATCCCTCCATCAGTGCTCAGACTGTCCGCAATAGGCTGAGAGAGGCTGGACTGAGGGCTTGTAGGCCTGTTGTAGGCCTGTTGTAAGGCAGGTCCTCACCAGACATCACCGGCAATAACGTCGCCTATGGGCACAAACCCACAGTCGCTGGACCAGACAGGACTGGCAAAAAGTGCTCTTCACTGACGAGTCGCGGTTTTGTCTCACCAGGGGTGATGGTCGGATTCGTGTTTATCGTCGAAGGAATGAGTGTTACACCGAGGCCTGTACTCTGGAGCGGGATCGATTTGGAGGTGGAGGGTCCGTCATGGTCTGGGGCGGTGTGTCACAGCATCATCGGACTGAGCTTGTTGTCGTTGCAGGCAATCTCAACGCTGTGCGTTACAGGGAAGACATCCTCCTCCCTCATGTGGTACCCTTCCTGCAGGCTCATCCTGACATGACCCTCCAGCATGACAATGCCACCAGCCATACTGCTCGTTCTGTGCGTGATTTCCTGCAAGACATGAATGTCAGTGTTCTGCCATGGCCAGTGAAGAGCCCGGATCTCAATCCCATTGAGCACGTCTGGGACCTGTTGGATTGGAGGGTGAGGGCTAGGGCCATTCCCCCCAGAAATGTCTGGGGACTTGCAGGTGCCTTGGTGGAAGAGTGGGGTAACATCTCACAG